>NW_015387727.1:9823-39434 GCF_001527695.2 Protobothrops mucrosquamatus | reverse complement strand
GAAACAGAGCTTGCCAAACAAATGACAACTCTAATATTTTCATTTTCCATTGCTTTTCATTCTAAAAGCATAAATAGTCCATAAACCTTTAAAAAAATTATTTCTTTGGCTTCCTAATGAATCTCATTTGGATTGCAGCCTTGTTGGAAATATTGAAACAAACCATATTTTATGTGACGTAAAATGATAATATTGAAATATAACTTTTGCAGAAATAAAAGTCATCTAATTGCATATAATATTACAATTGAATAATAGCACTTACGGGATTCATTTTTGATAGCAATAAGGCTATTTTTCTACGAAGATGTTCAAGCTGTTTTTGGCTTGCTTTTACTTGCTCGTTGCGTAGATCAACTTGTCTTTTAACGGCACATACTTTTTGAAAGCAATGTTCTTCTTGAAGCTGGAGTTTTTGGGAAAGTCGTCTTTCATACTGTGAGAAATACTGAAATATATGCTTAAATGTTGGCAAATTACTACAAATTTTAAGCAAAGTTTTACATTCTACTGTGCAACATTCTTTCCATCTATTAAGGAAACCATCCTCCTCCATTTAAACAGTTGCTCAACCTCTCTATGGAAGAAGCTCTCTGACATTTTCCATAGCACAATATCCAAGACACTATAAGCTTGCAATTCCCCCCTCCTCCACAAAACAATATACATATTTCAACTATGAAACTGGCCACTGGAAGGAATTATAGATTGGTCATACAGCTAAGAATTCTCAAGTAGTAAGATTAGGAAATAAACCTAAAACTGTGAAGAATGCAGTGAAAATGCAGATTTCAGCTCCACTTTTAAGTGATAATAGGCGGTTATAAACTTTAAGGCTAATGCCCTTACATCAAAGATAAAGAATCCCCAAATGTCTTGTGTGGTTCCAAGAGTTCTTATTAAATTAGTATTTCCCAAAGTGAAGAGAAAAAATATTTAAAGCCTATCATATTAGCTATATCTACTTTTTATTCAATTTAAAGGTTAATACAAATAAACTGAATTTAATTTTTGTCCTTAGCCTAGACCTTGCCCAACAATATTCAAAAGCCTATAAAATGTGCATCCCTGCTTAACATGATTAGGTTTGAGTGAAATACTAGTCTTTGTTCTGTGTTTGCCCCAATGTCTCAAAAAGATATTTTGCTGCTGAATCTGGAGATTTGATTTATAGCATAATTACCCTGGCTATATTTTAAAGCTAGCCCTTCAGGCTCTGCTCCTGAAGTTAAGTATATAAAGAGAATACAGATAACTTTTGTTTTAGATTAGAAAAATATCTGTATTCACAAAACAAGATCAGTATAAATACAAGATTTTCAATGACAAGACTAAGAGTTGCACATAATTCCAACAGAATCTGTAACAAGTATTAAAGTACAAAGCTAGCAGCTGAATAATAGTTTTACATGTATTAATTAAGCATACTATGAAGCGGTGCAATCTCATGAATTGCATCTCACTGTTATTTTTTTCAAGAATCTATTACCAATGATGAAAAATCAGTTCAGAAAATATTTGTTATATTTTTATGTTTTACCTGATCGATGGATAAAATGACAGTCTTATTGTGATCCCAATGTCTTTTTAACTATTTTTACAAAAATAAAAGGAAGTACATAGGAATTGTTATCACATAGCTTAATCATATAAAGAATCAAACTACAGTGACTTTAATCATAGTTTTGGCCTTTCAAAAGTAGAAATATTTCAGAAAGAATTAAATTCATATTAGACCTAATATAGACAGTTTGGTTTAGTGATTAAGGTACTAGACTAGGAACTGGGAAACCCAAGTTCTTATCCTGTAATATCTACAAAAGACAGATAATTAACTTTTGTCATCGCTAGGAAAAGATAATGGTAAATCTCTTCTAAAAGTATTTTCAAGAAAATTGCATGGAGTTGTCTATATAGTCACCAGGAATCAAAACTTGTTCAAAGTCACCAAAACACACACAAACAAAAGAAGAAAGATCTAAAAATGCTTTAGCTCTCATAGACAAAAATGGAAAGAAATAATGAAAATAATAAATGAAATAAAAATGGCCTTCAAATACTGAAGTTACACGCATCTCAGTACTAATTTGAGATCATATCTCCACCCTGCAATATGCATTATGAAGAAGATCCTATGTATGGTGGTGTCCTTAAGATAAGCAGAATGATAGCTGGAGAATGATATTGCATTGGCTATAAAGTAATACAAAAGACAATTTATATCAGAATCTGAATTTAATTAAGAAACCTTGTCCACTTTTTAAATGTAAAACCAATATCTGATTGTTATTTCAAAAAGAAAGATCAGAATTTCTGTAAAAAGCAAGTAACATGGATTTTCAATGGCTATGCCATTGAAACTAAGATTTGCATTTATTTACTGATTTAAAAGTAATAAATTGTAATAAATACACAAGGAGACTTACAAAAATTTGAAAATTGCAATAAAATTAATTATCTTGTTTTAATTATTTATATTATGACTTTATACTTTGTAATAGTTTTATACTGTAACCCATACTGAGTATAGTGAATTTGTGGCATATACATTTTTACAAACAAAATAGTTTAGCATGATTCATTGCTCAATTTCATCCCCTATGTTGAGAAAACAAATAAATTATGGAAAATAAAATTCTGTATGAAACTATTTATGCTCACTTAGCTACCAGACGTTTGCCAGTGGAAATCTGCAAGGCAGTATAAGGAGGAATCCATAAGTAATTTTCCTTCTAAGATAAGAGTCTATATTAGAAGGCCTAAGAAGTGAAGAACTATAAGCCTTTCTGATGTCGGTGACTCGGTGCCTTTAGAAACAAAAATGAAGATGAAGAAATTTGCAATACCGCTAGCAAGTTTGTTCTTCTGCCTAAGAACTTGGCATATATTTGCAGAATCAACAAATTTGGTAACAGTTCTTGAAGAATATGTGAAAGGATGGAGTAGCGGGGTGTGTGTATGCTTTGAGTGTAGCTAACCTAATGAGAAAACAGACTACCTAATGAGAGAATGATTAGTTCAGACAAAGGAGGTATTAGAATATAAACTCATAGTGAAAGAAAGGAGCCAAGTAATATAAATCAGGAAGCCCAGAGGATAATGGTAACAATTGGAAGCAAGAGATACAGATGATCTTCTGCAGTACTAGAATTCAGAAAGAGTTTTCAGGTTCTCTTAGGCTCTGAATTTTCAGAAGCAGGAATAGAAGCAAAACAGGACAATGAATATCTACATAAAGGAGTTGTGATAGTGAATTTGAAACTGAAACAAGGAAGTTTCAAGTACAGTAAATTTGATTAGGGTTAGGGGGGCTTTAAATGAATGACTGGCTATGTACATGATGCCAATTGGAGAGTCTGTTTCTGAGATAAATGTCTGAGTTTCCTGGTAAGTGTTAGCAGGAGATAGATTTAACACCGCTCAGAAAAAAGGAAGAAAAGGCAAAAATGTATTTGGGGAAAGCATAGTGAGTTTGATTAGGGTTAGAAGAGCTTTAAATTTAATCTTCATGGATTGGAGATGAAAATCTTGAAATAAGAACTTTAGATAAAGTTTTAGGTGCTAGAGAAAAAAAGTGGAATTGGAAATAGTGTCTATTTAAACATTCAATTAAGAATAAGAAAGAAAATTGGGTCATAAGGTTCAGGGCATTTGTTGGCTATACATTAACTCTCAGAATGCAGAACAAGATGAGTTTGAACTCTTAATACAAGAAGATGAATATGATTTTCCAGGTATAATAGAAACTTGGTGCGATATCAGTGAAAAACAGCAGCTGAAGGACATTTGCTTGAAAGAAATAGAAGCAATAGAAGAGAAGGTCTTGAACCATATATACTAAAAGTATTTATTATGTTA
Organism: Protobothrops mucrosquamatus; assembly: GCF_001527695.2. Lineage (NCBI taxonomy): Eukaryota > Metazoa > Chordata > Lepidosauria > Squamata > Viperidae > Protobothrops > Protobothrops mucrosquamatus. The sequence continues at coordinate 35,576 of NW_015387727.1, read as the reverse complement.
AGAAACCCTGAATGAATGAATGAGGCAGTGCTGTAAACAACATCTAGATAAAAATGAGGATAAATAAAACTGTTGCTAATGTCTACTTTTAGCTGCCTAATGAAAGTAAAGATACATATGATGTCTTCCAATAGCAAATTATATATCTTCAAAGAAAAATGGGAAGTTATAACTGCAATCCAGTCTGCATCAGGTCTCTGAGCCTTCAGTTTGCCCTGTCCGAAACAGTCTTATTCATTTCAGCATTAAACTTTGTCTAATTTTACATTCAACACTGGAGTAAACTGGTATTTCCCTCACTGGTCTTGCTGACAACTTTCTCTTTTGGAGGGTTGAGGAAGGCATAAGGTATCAAGTATCCTTCACAAGATGCTCATTAGCGTGGAAAACTTAACTGAAGAAGTGGAAATGACTATGTAATGCTAGTAAAAGTAATTAATGAGAAAATAAACTCAAGATAGGTGGAAATTCCTAAAAAAGGGCAAATTAAAATTACAAATAATTCCAATGAGAAAAAAATGAAAGCTAGAAAAAGACTATATGAAAAGCTCACTGAAGATATAAAAAATATGGGTCATAGCTAGAGTTCTTCACTGGTACCTCATCAAACTAGACAGAGCATCAAATGGAATCCAATACTTGGCCATCTTTTCTTTAATATTTCTATTAAGGACTTGGATGAAAAGATAGCACCATGCTTAGCCATTGAGTAGTTGGCTCCAAACCTGGTAGGATATCTTAATATAGTCCTTACGTTATAATGGCAATTGGGACCAGCATTGTCATCAGTAAGCAATGTTGTCATAAAGTGTATAGCATTATGTGACCTCATGGCTTAGTGAAGACAATCCTGGCAGTCCCAGTTTTCACTGCAATGCCATGATGCAGGTCATTAAGCCAAAGTTCCGGCAATCCTAGTTGCTTCCATTGAGTGAATCTCGTGTTGTCATCAGGTAAGAACCCACCCGGATCCCAATCATTCTGGTAAAAATGTAAGGAACTGTCTCTACTTCAACTCTCCCAATCTACCCATTTTCACATCTCATTCTGACTCTCTTTTGCACAGAGGCCAAGGCCTCTGCTTGCACGTTGGCCAGGTCCTTCTCCTTCCATGCGATGAACATGTCCTTCTAGATAGGGGTCTTCTTTTGTGCCAGCACAGCCAGAACCTTCTTTTTCATACCAGCCAGGTCTTTTTACAAATGGAGGCCCTAGCCAAGATGTGGAAGCCCTGGCCAGCTCATCACTGGCTGCGCCAGTGCAAAAGGCAGTGTGAATGAAGGCCCGGCTGATACAGTACTGGCAAGGGCAGCTAGTGGCAGCAAGTAGGCAGATGGCAAAAAATGTTTATCAATGCCTGAATTTTGTTCATATGTCTACAGTGGTGCTGCAATAGAACTTTGAAGTCATAAGTCCCTTCATTCAGCATCAACATAACTTTGAATGGTTGCTGAATAAATGATATTCAGTGAGAATACTAGTAACTATATATTATATTGGCACGTATATGTTGACACATTTATTTTAATATAATTTAAATGTTTACTCACATTGAACATAGATAAAACATCTTCTGGGCACATAGATGTAATATGTTCTCTTGATTTATCATGTTCAGGTAAAAAATAGAGCAATATTTCCCTGAAAACAAAGCATTGCAGCAAAATAAACAGCCATACATGCCAATCATTACATGGTTCTAGAAACTTCATGAAGGAGAAAACCTTCTCATGAATGTTTTTAAGGGGGAGAATGTACATACAATGCTTTCTTCTTTCTATTAGTAAGAATGGCATTCCTAGAGACTCAGAATCCAGAATTATTACCATATATTCAAACTTATGAGAGTGTATTTTATGCAATTGATAAAATAGAAACATCCACAAATGGTGATAATATGTAAATCTGTTATCTTTAAAGACACAAGACCCTTTATTGAAACCAGGTTGATACACAGCCACTATATATTTTACCAAAGAATTTAGGCATTCCTGTGTTCAACTGAAATTATTGCTGTTTTTACAACATTCCAGTCCTTAAAACTACACTTCGGTAAACTAACATATTAAAACAATAATGAATTGCTTTTAAAATCCATTTAACCAATTTGTTTTCTCACTTAAAGGAGTAAAAAAAAAGGTATTCCTGAGTTTCTATTCCTATCCCAAAGGAGTTCCGTGTAGTAATTAGTACCTTTGGGAGCAATTAGCAGCTCAGAAGGATTTTTCTTGTAGGAGAAAAATGAATAAGCTCTTTATACTGCATTGTGACTGATTGTATCATAATGCGGCGATTCCCCATGTCCAAAGTAGAGTGGATAATGCAACAGAGCTTAACAAAAAAGTACAATTGTACTTTTTCAAAGATGTGCTGTTCAAATTATCATGTCTGTCTGAAAATGTAAATTCTTTTGATTACCTACATAGTAAAATAAAAAAGTGCAATACCTCCCCCACCCTGTTTCTTACTGAAACAGTCCCTGGAGAATTTTATATAAGGTATCTTCAATACTGATTTCACAGAATGCAACTATACTTTAAGTGGCCATCTTACTGGTGTGAAATTTAGCCTAAAAATATGACTTTGCACTGTTTACAAGGACTCACACTGACTAAAGTATATTTACATTCCTTTATATACTTTATAAACTTGAGTCTTTAGGACCACTCACTTGATACGAGATGTTAATAACTGAATCATCTTGGTTTTATTTATGTTCTGGGAATTTTCAGTTATGTGTGAAGAAACTGCTACTAACTTCTTTGCCACAACACAGACTTGATCTTTGTCTTCTTTTGTAGCTGCTATGGATCCACTAAATAGAAATGCCACAGGCATTATTACAAATTTTACATTATACCCAATGTAAACAGATAGAACTACATTGAAAACACGTTAAATTCTAATTAAAAAGATCAGATTGTGCACTTTTAAATTATCTTTATTTAATACTCTAGTTTAGACACCTCCTGTTATTCAATGATTGCTAAGCCAAATGAACAAATAATCTGATTGGGCTTAAGTTGCTATATTTATATCAGTACGATACTAGATCTTAGAATGACCATGTCAGATCCTCAATGTATTTCTTTTCCCAAGCCTTTCATTTTCGGGTTCTGCCATTCTGTTGGGATGGGGGAGGGTTGTGCTTAGAAGGGAGGGAAGTGACCTATGTATCTTCTACAATGTATTTCCTTTGCTTTGTTCTATCCTCTTTGAAGTACCTTACTTTGGGTGTGAATGGAGGGAGGAATGTGCCTCCAGCCATCTGCCTTATCTTCAGTCAGATGGGAAGAAGCCATGGAGAAAGCTGACAGCCTTAAGAACGGTGCCTAATCGCTTGTTTCCCACAATTTAACACCTATGGATTGGTGCAAATCAAACTGGCTGGTTGGACATTTTGGAGGGGTTTGAAAGGGTTCTTTAATGTAACGTCCCGCATGGGAAATCCTTAGATCCTGCCTTACTCTCCTGCTATCAATGACTTCCAATAAAAGTTCCTGTTGAAACCATGCAAGTTTCAAGAGTTCTGCTTTCTTGGGAGAAGTAATTGAGGCAGGTCCTTACAGAGTCTTCCAATATTATTTACATTTCTAAGAACTCTGTGAAGATCATTAGGTCACTTGGGTTGGCATTGTTTTGCCTGCTCAAGATTTCTCAGCGGGCTTTGCAATTGAAATTTACAAATTCAGATCATTTTCTCAGTCTGCTTACATTTTCAATGCACAATATTTCTTGTCTATAGGATGTTAAGTAAATCCCATAAATATAGTTCTCTATAAAACGAGGGAAGGCAGAATAGAACTTTTCAAATGTTTAGGTCCTACTGTTTTTTCATGAGGAAGACATGCTCAAATGTATATAGCAAACTAATTCTGAGGATGTGTGAGCAGTCATAGCATTCATGCATGACTTCCAAAGAAATTGCTTTATAAACATGCATGGTTAGACATGCTTTCAACAAATAAAACTGAAATCTTTAACTGCACTGAGAATTAACATCCATCAAGACAGAGCATCAACAGTTTTTAAAATAATTTAATATGAATCATATACTGTTTTAGTATATGCTTATATCTAATTTTTAAAATTAATCACATTTCTAATTAACAAGTAATCATAAATTTTCTTTGCAGTGGCATTTGCTTTGTACAATCAGAAATAACTTAATGGAAAAATTCTACTTGAATCCTTATATTTCAAAGCATGTTTACCTCTGATTAATTTTGAAATTACATACACTGCATTCCATTCTATTTTTTCCCAAATAATTCCCTCTATGCAGTAGATTGGACTGAGTAACCAGTCAAAGCCCATGTAGCATAGTTCTGTGGCTGAGTTGGACTTGATCAATTCTCCTGAATCCTAGGCTAACACTAAACAGTGCTAATAGAAGAAATCCAGAATTTGTCTACCAAGTGTTCCAATTCACTCACCTTTTTGAATTTGCTGATAGCATATGCCTTTTTTTAGATTTTCCACGCTTGTTTAGACCAAGGAAATTGTCTGCTGTTTCTTCAGGCTGTTCCTGTTTTTCTTCATGTGGTTTAAACATTTAAGATAATAATAAACAAAGTTATTAATCATGGATTTAACCAGATGGGCAGGATAGGAAAACTGGAGAACTTCCTGAAAGCTGGGGTTTTGAAAAAAATGAGTGGAAAATGTAGTTATGTGTTAATTGGTTATATTAGCCAATAAATTGTACAAGAATTTGAACTTGGTCATGGCTTGACCAACATGAGCTTCTTTATGATTTCCAATTATTTAGGACATGAAAACTCTCATGTGGAAGTTCATCTTTTGAAGGATGTTCCATAATACAATTACAGAATGTGCAAAAAAAAACCAAAACCCCATTAAATATTACACTATGAGTTGTGTAACTGCTGCAGGGCAGAGATTACTAGAAATCTTTTAGAGATGTCTTCCATTCCTGATCACCCAGTGTTATTAGACAGCAACAAAAACTTTTCCTTCTTCCTTTAATATCATACAACAATACTATTTTTAAATGCTGTGCATATTAGAACATGCCTATAATACCACATATACTGTTATTATGGTTGCCATCTACAATACAGGCATAAAGAGTTCTCTGCAGTTTATTCAGTAAACACCTTCTAATGACCATTTTGATGTTGTGATTATACAGTGTCCTAGTACTTCAATTGTTTTTACCTTGTACCCAGAGAGCAGGTATTAGCAACGAAAAAACAAAGTAAAAATTCCCAACTTCTGCAATAACTTCATCCAATAACCCCTCTCCCTGCCCCTTTAGCACATTTAAGATATAAAATGACATCTGGAGGTAAGATTGTTAGCTTTAATCCACATACAACAGACATCGCGCCGTCACACAACATATTGAAGCTTTTTTGCCATTGCCGGCAATGGGGTGGGCGTGGTTTCCCGATGACGCATCCGGCCCACGACTGGCAGTTTGACATCCGTGACATACAAGTTCAGAGTTCAACATAAACATTACCTTTTTGCATTAAAAAGCATCCTGCAAACAATTCATTCTTTGGCAGATCTTCAGTTTCGCTATCAGATGATATGATCTGCAGTGAAACACTTTGGTTATAAATTAGTAGCATGCAAGTCCTAAATAATTAACTTCAACTTAAAATTTATTACTCACACATCTTGATTTTTCTTTTTATTATTCACACGCTTTAATTTTTGCATTGGAGGAATAACTATATATTTCCTTATTTATTTTCTCCGAAACTATTATAGGTTAGAAACAACCGTTTGCCCCATTTAATAAAACAAGTAAGAAGTGAGATATTTGCTATTTTACAAACATGTGTCCCCCCCTCCATTTTGCAAGGAACTTTTTGCTTCTAGACCATCAGCTATTAAGAAGTATTTTAAGGAAAAAGAATTCTCTTCCTAATTTGATGCTGGCCAATAAAGAATTGTAAGTCTTTCTTCAAGGTTTCCTGGGTGTACTATATGTAGAAAAACAACAAAGATTTACTATCACATTTACATTCCAAATGGACTCTGTGAATGCAAACAAAATTCATTTTAATCTCTGGTTATTATGCATTTTATGATGCAAATGATTCTTAAGTTATTCTAAAATGTTTGTTTTGCATTTTCTGGAAGCCAATTGTTTTCTTTTCCATAACGCTACTTAACATCAGTCTCCAAAGTGACTGTAAAATAGTATCTTTAAATACTAATATGCAGTAACATAATTAACTGACAATGGTTAATTCTTTTAAGCATGTGCAAATTATACCAGTGTAACTGTTTAGGGACTGTCTTTTTCTTCATTAGAGACAGACTGTACAGTATTTTTGACAAACCAAACAGTCTAGACATATGAGTCATAAGTAATAAAGAGCATTTCAAAGCAGAATTTTAGAAAGTTGTATGCACCCAGCATAGCAACATTATGCTATATGATCTGTGATGAAAACTGGTTTTTTTTTTGCAAGAATATAATAAAGAAATACAAGTGAATGAGATGTTTACTCCCAAGTATGTTATATAAATCTTTTAGTAGTAACAATCAGAAGAAGAATGTTATACAATTGGTGGCATCTAGCCAGTTACAGCTGATCTCTAAAGTGGGGTGGGACCTTGCTGGACCTTTTCAGTTCTCTAGTGAGGAAAGAGGAAGTTCAAGAGTTGTAGGCCACTCTGGAAGGTGAACAATAAACATCCAGAGGAAGATAATAGTATACAACTTCTGTATACAAGAAAACTATATGGGTAGTCCATAGTTACCAAAATCAAGCTCAGTTTGAGTCTTCATTTATTTGTTAGTCAATCAAAGTATACTGCAGCCAAACACCAGAATAGAATAAAGCAATTAACTATTTAAAAGTAGACGAGGAGGACTGAATATAGAACACAAGCTAAAAAAAATACACAATAATATAATACCTGATTAATCATCTCAAACCCAAAAAAATCACCAGGAAATGATCTTTTCACTGCTCAAATTATTCACAATAATATAAAGTGGTATATTCCAGTCTTAGCTTCTCTGTTCTCTCTGCTATTTAGCTCTTTGCAACAATTCCACTGCATTCTGATCCCATGTTATTCAAATTTGACATAACTTCAGTGGTCTGTCAGAACGCTTCTGATTTTTTCCACCAAAGCTAGCACACAGACATATCCCAACACTACTTTACGTGGATGATAGAATCATTCTGTCCCAGACTGGCCTAGGTAAGATCATTCACCACCCACTGCACAGATTATGAAGTTAACAATATATATTGAAAACAACCCTGCTATTTACTAAGTGCCTCCAAAATTACAAGTGACAATAAAATGGGCACAAACTCAACAAGTCAAAGTTCTGGATTATGTAACTCAGAAGACTCAAAGTTCAGCCTTAGCAACTGAAACTTTTTACAGGACAGAAATGCCTTTTTACTACAGCTGCCATAAGCTCCTTACAAAGTATCTGAAGTTAATTTCCCCCCCTATAGGATTGACCCTATAGACATAAACAGACAATTTTAGTGCCATGTGAAAGTGATAGCTTCTTGATAAAATGTACTTTTATAGCTTTTCATAGGAGGCTCTCCTTCCTCTGCAATATGAACAAGCCAAGAGAATTCTAATTTACAAGTTCTAGATGGGGAAAGACAAGAAGGCCATCTCTAATTGCTAATGTTTTCCTGAGCAGCCAGTCTTGTATGTTCAGCCTGATGAGATACTTAAACCACATTATACTATCCAAGCTGAGAAGGGCCTTAACACTGGTTAAATGTTTGAGTTAACACTCAGTTCAATGCTCTTCAGGCAAGATACAAAAAAAATAAATAAATCTATATGCTATTTGACTATATATGTGTGATACAGGCACCATAGAATCTACTGCCTACATTTTACTATCTTGCTATTTTTTTATATAGATGTTAAATTTTGTTTTATCTCTCTTTATTTGATAAACTACCCAAGTCATTCTGATTTTCTATATACAAACTCTGTTTTCTTATCAAAATATTCTACTTTCCTAAATGGTGACAAATTCTATTTCCCAACATGATCAAATCTTGATTTAATCTCCATCTCTTAGTATAATGTAACTGTGGCTAACTTTTGAACAACATTAAATAAGTATATACAATTAAGTAAGTGTTACATTATTTCAACTTAACTTTAACTTATAATTTTAGTTTATGTCTTAGTTTTAGATAAATAACATTCTTAACAGAAAAGAATATATATAACTCATATGTAACATAGTTCAGAATTGAACTGTGAAGAATTGGTGCTGTCTAAATTTGGTTGTTTGCATGTAGAAATTTCATTACACAATCAAACAGAAAATATTATTCTAATCAAAGAACTACCATGGCCAAAACCACACTCCCACTAAAACTTGCAGGGCAAACTACCGCATATAAAAAGGGAGCAAATCCCACACTCACTCATACTGTTGATGTTACCTAGATGGATAATGAAATGTCTGCAAGCAAACAACCAAGCTAAGAGAAGACTAAGAACTCCACAAGTAGCACTGTTTTTTGGTTCTACAGACACAATATACACTAGTAATGATAGTGATAATGTTTCTATTATTCCTTAGCTTATGTTTTATATTAAACTTTGACTGAATGCAGATCTATTAATTTGATTATTGAAGAAGTGTGATAGCGGAGTATGTAGATTTTAGTGTAAGTTACAAAAATAGAGACTGATTTGTTTCAACCTGGATCTATCCAGAGCATATACTTTAAGATTTAGGAAAAAAACAACAACCAGAAAACAAACATGACATACACTTCCATTCAAGAAGATTCCCTTCCCACTTTTGTTCAGCCAAGCTTCATTTAGATATCAGAATCAATGTATGTAAAGTTATCCCTGGTAGATTCCCTAAATCCTCAAATGCCCTCTTGGCTTTTGAAAACAGCTCCCATTCCTCCCTTGGAACAGATTTAAATGTAACTTATAGGGTCAGATCGAGGAAAAGCAAAGCAAAACAAACAGGCTCTTACATAAATGATTTCTGGCTTGATATCTGATTCAATTTTCAATTCAGGTTCTTCGTGATACAATCTTTCAAAATGTACTGAAGGTAGCATCTGTATGAGAATTATTTAACAATAGTTAATAAAAACTGAAAGGCTAAGTGTTGGACTTATAAGAAGTGCCTTGCTCAAATTATTTACTAATTTAAATAAATTATAAACAGTAAATAAACAACCTCAACATTTAAGAAAGCTAATCTTTTGTACAAATGCCCTAATCTGTAGTCTATTTCTTCTGCATTCTTGTTCTATTAACAGTTGTTTTCCCATTTTTAAAACTGTAAACAATACAATGTGGTAGTATAAAAACTATTTGAACAAATGATGAGGTGTAATGCAACCTGCCTCAACCTGATAATTTCTACATATGTGGAACAGAATCATGATGGCACAAGATTAGGATCAGAAGGCTACCTATTACCAAAACTAGGTAGATGCATGTGTGCACTGTACAATGTACAGTACGAACAGGCTATCCACTATAACAGAGGTCCTCAACCTTTTGGGCACCAGGACAGGATCCATGGAGAGAGCTTTTTCTGGGGACTGGAGGGGGCGTGGTTTCATGTACTGCCTGCATCCCGCGGATGGGGCTTTGCTTGTTTGCACTGACTCATTTCTGGCATGCTGCGGCCCAGTGCTGGTCCACGGACTGGGGGTTGGGGACCCCTGCACTATAAGACCCAGCAATGGTAGTCCGAGAATGGGATGGAAAGCAAGGGGAGAAGAAAGGAGATATGGAGAGAGAAAGGAGGGAGGAATGAAGGAAGGAAGAACAAGAATACAATCTACTCAACTCAGTCTTTGAATCCCTAGAAGGCAAGATGTGCAACATCTGAAATGCCTCTACCTCTCCCCCATCTCTCACTTCCCATAAGCCACCTCCCTTTATTAGTCTGAAGTTTTAAAAAGTTATTTTAAAATACTGTTTATTGAAATAAGATCAGATAGGTTTATGTTCCATATGAACATCTATTAGACTGGATATAGAATGTGCATTAATTCCACTGAAAAAACATGAGATGCATTATTATATATGTGATTTATAGCTAACTTGCAAATAAGTGTATAAAGAAATATATGTATCTATACATCTATGCAAGCATCTCAAGACTTGATTTCACTCTAACATTCTTTCTCCCTTTTAAGTGTCTTAAGCCCTGCCTTTCTCTGTGGATAAGTCTGTTTTTCCCCCAAACTTTTTAAATAGTAATTTTATTAAAACATTACAATTAAAAAAGATAAAAGTGAATAAATAAAGGAATAAAAAGAAAAAATAGAATATGCAGAAAAGAAACAAATAGAAATAAAAATAGGGGAGAAAAGAATATAGGTAGTCTTTGACATAGGACCATATTGGAGCCTGCCCATTATGGTCATAAAATGGATTGGTCATGTGATTTTATGTCTATAGGTTTTTTGTGATAGTTGTTAAGTGATGCCAAGAATGCAAAGCAAATGCTGCAGTCTATAGGAGAACACCATGGTCATTAAGTGAACCATTGGTTCCCTATGAACATGTTTTTTTTGTAAGTGCTGATTTTCAGCAAAATCATCATAAAATGTGGGCACATGACCATGGGATGCTTCAAATCGCTGTAAATGTGGCCATGTTGCCATGTGTCCAAAGTTTAGAACTTCGAATCTGGGTCCAGTCCCTTTTTTGATTTTATAAAATCATTTGATTTTATACACTCATTTAGCAATCTATTTAACAAAATCCCATAATGCAAACAAAAACTCACGTTTATATTACAATACAAATTATTAAGTACATTATAACTATTGTCAAGCTTTTCTTTTCAGCATTTTGAAATATACCTCTGGCATACTATGATCCTTTCTGTCGGCTACTGTGGAAATTTTTTCATCCTGATTAAAAAAATGTCTCCTTTGTGAACAAGTTGTTTGCCTTGCCAATGCTTGTTTTCGATGATTTGATTGTTGCATATATCCTCTACTTGCATTTTTCATAGCCAGGTGTCTGTAGGCTTGAGGTGAACCTTTATAAAAAGCCTTCTGGTAGACATTCTTCTAGACATTTTTTTTTTGAAAACAAGAAAACAACAATCCAACAATACCTTTTAAGCCTGGATATGGATATTTCCTCCAAATTCCCAACTCTGTCAGTTCTTTAGCTTGCTTCTTGGGGGAAAAATGACCTTAAAATTGCATTCTATTAAAATTCTATTTTTTGCTTGATTTACAGTACAAACTAGGATTGCAAAATGGATTCTACTCTTGCTTTCTAAATTTCAATTTAACTGTGTAGTCCTGAAAAGCTAGGTTTTCTAGTCATAACAAATGATTCCTCTCTTGTACTTGTGGTTGATGTAGTTTTAGTTGATTAAGGGAATACATTTTTCCTTGAAGAGAAAATACATTATTATAACGTATTTTAAATATGTAGAGTAGATCTTGTGCTATGTATATTTGCATACATAAATGAGGGTCTCAGTTGTATTGACTATAGAATATTTGTTGCTCAGATTGAACTGTGGAGTTCTTAGTATTGTCTGAGCTTAGTTGTTGATAGTTAACATTAGTTTTGAATCCCAGTTGTTTTGCCACTGCATGTTTTGTAATTATTTCTACTTTTATCAACCATATAGTATTTGAATAAGACATATTGAAGCAGATTTCTTAAATGGACTATAATGTGAATAATAATGTATTTTGCACATACTAATATTTATTTTTGTTTTACTTTTCATTTTTAACACTTTTTTTCCCCTTCTGAGTTTAATCTAAATAAGGTTTAAAATTTCATTCTCGGCTATGGATGTTCTGTTAAACTTCAATACTTCAAATTTTAAAAAGCATAAGGATGCATTTCCATACAAGATTGAAACTATACGCTAGGTTAAGTTCTGAAGCTTATCTCTGATTTCCATTAATATTAATGATATATGTTTCCAAGAAAGTTATATATACAATTGCAGTCCAAATTACTCACATCCTTAGCAGGAGTTTTGCTGTCATCTGTATATTTAACAAATTTATGTGGTTGAATCAAACGAAGTTGCTGTAAAAATGACCCAAAAGTAAGATACCTGTTGTTACTTTTTATTCTTTTAAATAACAATTTTATTATGAATGGGGAAACTCAGGGGAAAAAGTCCTATTATTTGCCACCTGAACATTTACAAAGCCAGAATATCAATCAATCAATGAAACAATTACATCCCTAGATAATATATAAAAACTTTCCATTCCCCATCTCAATGTAGATAGAAAGAGATTTTTGAATAATATTACAGATAACGTGTTAGTGATTTTGTGATTGTCACTGAAGTACCTTTCAAGGTTTACAGAAAGTGTCTCGAAGTTTGGAATACAGGTTTTACAACCCTACTATATACTTTCTAAATATATAGTCAACTGGAGTAGGAATCACCAAGATTGTTAGACCAATGTCCTGACTGTAGCATAATAACTCCTACGTGCCTTTTTTCAGGAAAATATTGTGGATGTGCAGTTCAAGGAAATTTTTGCCTTTTCTATGCATTTAGCATGGCCATTTTATCTGTTTGAGTATCTGAAAAAAAACGAGTTAAGCTTCTTGTAAGTAAACTGCTTCACCTAATTGAGGAAGGGGCATTGTTATTGTCTGACACCACCCCTTCCCTTTATTCAAAATTTCATCTTCCTAAAATTTGCCACAGATCGTCTTCATTTTATAATTAGCTTGTTTCTGAGACAATTTGTTGAATCTTGAAAAAAGGTTATAGGCATTTTTAATAAAATCAGAATTTATATGAGCAAATCCTTCTACTGTAGCTATTTCTACCAAATTTATTATACTTTATTTAGTTATACAACAGTCCCTACGACTTCTGTCCCATTCTAATAAAAGCTACACAACATTTACACAAGCATCTACATTACAAGAATGCAGCTCAACAGTCTCTGCCCACTCTCTCCTCCTTTCTTTCATTTTAATGAAAATTGATCCATTTCATCTACCTATACTGCTTTCAATTTATGGAAATTTCTATCCTATAAAAGACATACATACTGTACATACATAAGTACTCGTATGTACATTTCCTCCTGCTAGATCATAGGAAGAGAATGTGTAGTCTAGTTTTTCTGATTTATTTTTGAATCAAAAAATCAGGCTGTGAAGTGGTTAGATCAGTGATCCAATCTTTCCTGCTTGGCCACTTGTGCAAATTTATTTATTTATTTATCAAATTTATACCCCGCCCTTCTCCTAACGGACTCAGGGCGGCTTACAGCCAGTTAAAACAGATAACTAATACAATAATACTAAATTTAAAATGTAATTAAAATGAAATATTAATTATTGGCCATTTCTTTTTAAAATTATTTTAAAACCAGATTAAAATACCCCTTAGGCCAGTCCTGCTAGCTTAAATAGCCATGTCTTGAGGGCGCGGCGGAAGGAGGGGAGATCCGGAATCACCCGGATCTCTGGGGGTAGTTCGTTCCAAAGGGTGGGGGCTCCAACAGAGCCCCCAATGGAGTTGTGTGTGCACACTTGCCCACTGCTCGTGCAAGTGGAGCTGTGCGTGTGTGCATGCTCACCTGCTTCTGTGGCCCAGTTCCAAATGGGGCCAAGGCCTGGTGGGGCCACAGCCTGGAGGTTGGGGACCCCTAGCTTAGAGAATTCTTAGATGATCCTGATAAATAATTCTTTCTAACAATTTGATTCATTTGGGATGCCACTTAAATTTTGTGTTCAAAATCACTACCTTCCAAAACACCAACATTTAATTATTCAAAACGTATGTATGATTCTATATGATTTAATAAAAAATGGAATTATTTAATTCTACCCAGATAAATTATTGGAACAAAACATATTCATCTCTATGATAATTTATATAATAGCTCACCAGAGAATCCTGATTTTCCACTTTTCTTTTATGCCTCTGAATGGAATCACTTAGCAGCTTTTCTCTGTCATTCAAACAATGAGTTCGGTTGAATGTGCCCAAAGGGATTCTGGGCAAATTCTCTGGTATACTGCACCTATCAAATTATTTTGATTATTGCAAGAAAAATACATTATTTATACCAATAAATATGCTTTCCTCTTTATGTTTTCCTTGGGCCTCCAGATTTTGGACACTGATAGCTGAATGGCTTTGCACATGGTTTCATGCTATTCATAACAAAAGACTGAACCTGCAGTCATTGAACATGTGCATTTGTGTTTAGTTGATGTTTTTTATATGTGCGTATATATAGTTCTTCAAAAAAATGAAAATACAAATCAAATATGTACTGTATATTAGATATAAAATGTTTGGTAATAATATGTTGTTGTTCTGACTTAGTGTTCCACGAACTACTGAATGTAAAATATGCACTTAATAGCTTAATGTTGTCTTTCCATGATTTCTAAAAGCCCTAGTGTTATTACTGTTTGAGCAAATATTGCTCCAAATATTTTGCTCTACCTTTTCTGGTGGTATTTAAACAGTCAATTAAGAATATTTACTCAATAAAGGTAACTATTTTGCTAATTGCAAAGAATAGAAGTTTCTTTGAACATTTGCTCTTCAACAACTCCTATAGTCAATGTTTATAATAGTAATATTCTTTTATCAAAATGACTTGGGGACATATTTTAAGTGGTTTGCTTGTTTATTGCTGTTGACTTTAGGAACTTTAGGAACATGCCTACTATTATAGACTTAAATAGCAGTGTATTATAAACTATTTATAAATACAACAATCTTGAGAGGCATAAAATATAGTTGATATGAATATAAAAAATAATTACCAGTCTAATGTCTTATTAGAATCCATGTACATTTAATGGAACTGTGCAGAGGAAAGGAACTCTGCTGGTAGTGAAAGAGTGCAAATTTACTGTAATGTCACTACTTACTTATTTTCTAGAGAGTTGGGACTTCTTTCACAGTTCCAGATCTCATGATGAACTTCATTATTTATATCAATATTAAGTGACAAGAGTCTCCATTTGAGGCAAACATCTAATGAGTTAACAGAAATTAATCCAAAATTAATTATAAACTAGATTTTACATGGGACATTACCTCTATTGTTTACTGTAAGTAATTAGGAACTTGATACCTGTATCGCAAATCAGAAAATATTACTTGAGCTAGGGAGTTTTCTTTCAGAATAATACTATTATTATCTGAAATTAGCTTAGAAACTTTTGAGTGATTAAAATAGTTTCCTTCAAATTAAAATCAAAACCTGGTAATCACATTTATGTGGTTTCCCTGAAGTTAATACGGCAGCAGTTTTTTTTAAAAAAAAATCTAGCTTCAGCCTGGGATTTCCCACCCAAACATTAATCAGAACCTAAGCTAAGTATTATCAAATATGCAATACTACTCAGACCTGAAATACATATTTAAAGAGCATATTTTCCCAGATCTCTGGATTTCACTTAGTCTTTGAATGATAAGTATTCTCCCCCAAAAAAATTAGTGGAGAAAAGACCAAAATAAGTTAGGATAACCAGAACAAAAACTGCATTCAATTTAAATTTAGATTTTATTAAAAGAAGATTAGAGATAGACTAAAAGTAGATTAAAATATTTAATATAATTAAATATATTACTTCCTCTTTTAGTAGTGCTTGTTTAGAGACCACAATTGAGACTGGCATTATTGTCCCAGATATGTGGAATGAACCCAGAAACAAACCGGTAACAATGGAGAGAGAGATATTGTATAACATGTGTTATTCTAGAGACACACATAACTACTTATGGAACTACATTTGGCATCATCTGAAGTTTCCAGAAATTCTTCAAAACAGCCTCATATACAGAATATTAGAATACTGTAATTGGGAGGTGACTAGGGAAGGGGTAACTTTGAGCAGAGCCCTCCAATCTGGAAATGGATGCAACTGATGCATAATGTGAAGTTGTGCTCTTCTAATCACAACTGCCACTTGCTCTTTGAAAAAGAGACCAGGAGGACCCAGGTTGTGTATAGTGTCCATTTGGAAACGTACAACCCCATCTATCACCAAAGAGGGCATATTCCTAGAACTGGCAAGTCCCCAAATCCAAAGACAATCAGTCTTCCCAAGTTTTATCTGAAGTCCATTGTTCCTCATCCAGACCCTCACAGCCTCCAGGTGCTGGGATGATGTCTTTGGCAACAAACTGTGATACCTTATCCCATAGCAATGGATGAGGTCACCCAATGGCCTAATGTAAAAGTCAAATAGGACCAGAGAGAGCATTAACACTGTGTCACTCCACGCAGTAGGGGCTGAGGGTGGGATTCTTTCTCCCAATTACCACTGACTGGGATTGACTCCAGAGAAAAGAAGCAAACCAGCATAACACTGTGCTTCTCACTTCCAATCCCTTGAGTCAATCCAAAAAGATACCATGGTCGATGGTATCAAAAACTGCAGAAAGATCAAGTAGGGCAACATGGATATAAACCTAAATCCCGCTCTCTTCAGAGATCATCCTTAAATATGCCAATGTTGCTTCATCCCATATCCAGTTCATCCAAAGTCCTCAACCACTTTCTCACTGGTCACATTCCATCATAGTTGTGTAACTGGGTTCCCTCAGCCCAGAAACACTGAATCCATCACTGCCACTGGTCACTGGCCAAGCCTGGCAGCCAATCAAGGTCACTCCTCTGCCTCTCCAACACAGCCACTGACAAATCCCAGCAAACAAAAATCCATAGGGAAAAATGTCATTTGCAAAGAAAACACAATACATAGAAGGGCTGTCTCCCCAAATACTGCAGATTTACAAAGTGGTATGCACTGCGCATTGGCATAGCCAGGTTTACACACATGGCCCATCCTACAGCCTGCTCATCCAGGAATGTCAGAACAGAATCCGAACAACCATAACAGGTCCAAATCCAGGTCCAAACCAAATCCAGCTTAGTCTAGAAATGCTGTAAATCCTATGAGGACAATCCCTCCATGGCTCCTGCTATCTCTGCCACTTTCCAGAAGCAAAGACTTTGCTTCCAATTCTTCTAAGATATCTTACTGGATGGTTACTTTGTCAGTGCTGTTGTAACTCTGAATAGTTGCTAAACAGGACAGTTATTAAGCAAGGTCTATGCGTAATGATGTTGCCCTTCTGCAATCTGTAACTTCTGTTGTAATACTCTGGGAATTGTACCCAAGATATTCAAAAGTGATACATGTAATTCTTAGTCATAATCACTGTGATACATAGGATTCATATCATGCTATGCTACTTCTGATTTCTTTATTGAAGTCTAGTGACACAGTGGCCATATCTGTATAGTCTATAAGGAGGGTAATCCTTATCTACAACACAATTTCTTGAACTAATTCACAATCCCAGCCAATTAAAATTGTGCACGTGCTCCCCACCCAACCCCCACACACATGTAGCCTAGCAATGTCTTTTTCCCACAAGGGAAGGTGGAATGATTAAGTTCCCTCACCTTGTAAATGGTAGACGAGATCTAGATTGGGCAACCACGTGTTTATATTTTAGCAAAGAAAAATCAGAAGTTGGGCACCAAAACATAAATCTTATGAATTGCATATATTTCAGGTAGGAAAATGGATATTAAAGAAATCTTAAGCTATACTTTGAAAAAATAGTAAGCTGAATAAGATCCTGTAAAAATAGATCAAACATTTTTTTAAAAAAAATTAATTGTGATTTCAGTTTGTATATCTCTCTTCCATCTCAACATCCCCAGGAATGCCACCACATGAAGAGATTAAAAGAAAAAAAATAAGGTTTTTTTTATCTGAACCGTTCTCAACAAATAGTATACTTGCCTATAATCCTTTTTATTCTACTGTGAAGCTAACAAAGACATTTGTTATATGCTGCGAACTTTACAATAAAACATGAAGGAAATCTTTTACATCTGCTGCCTGATAGTTTGCTTTTAAAGGCACCAAAATGAAACAAAGGAAGTGTTTACAAGAGGACCTTTTCAATGAAGGAGGAAGTGAAAAACACAGCTGTATGCAGCACCTGTGAAGAGGAGAGCTCAAACTCTTCTTTGAAGTAAAAGGGAAAAAGAGGCTTTTAAAAAACATTCACTGAATTCTATCTTTGCTCCTTTTTTCCCCTTTCAAACTGCCTAGCTATAGAAACTCACCACATTGCACAATGTTAGGAATTTCTGCTGCTCGTCTTCTTTTATATTGAACTGTCTCAGAAGGTCTTTCATACCATTTATCACTTAGATATCCAAAATCATTCCAGAACTTTTCTCCTTTTTGACCTTGGAAAATAAATAGTTCCAATATTACATTATACCTTACCATGAAAGAACAATAATTATCTCTATCAGATCAATTTGAGTTGGAAAACTATGAAGATTGCTGGGTCATAGTCCAGAACAAGGACAAGAACATGTCAACAAGAAGTTTCTCTCAAAGATAGCAGAGTAATGGCAACATAGGCACTTAAATAGAGTTTAAGTTCATAATTTTTGTGTTTCTTGAGGACAATATCTCATTTTGATTGAAAAAAGCTATTGTAATTGTTTACAGTGTTAACGCTGTAAAAGCAAATCAACATAAATTAATTTTCAAGCATGTTTATTTTGCTATTTCCAGCTTGATCTCACTAATTCTAGACTTTTTTATGCAATGTACAAAGTGGTCCCAATCCACCTGCATTTTATTTATAAATTTCATGGATATATCAGTTTTCCTCTAAAACAGGGGTGTCAAACTACCAGCCCACGGGTCCAATGCGTCATGTCAAAACCGTGTCCACCCCAGTTCCGGCAATGGGAAAAAAGTCACGACACATCACATGACATTGCAAGTTTGACACCCCTGCTCTAAAGGCTTAAAATGAAGTAAGTAAAGGTCTTCTATAACTGTATGTTCACAACAATAATCTTGTCACTCAAGTGAGCTCTGGTTAAGTTTAAATCCATCTAAATTTGCAATATAAGCCATACAAAATAGTGGAGAGGAGATTGTGACTTCAAGTCAGTTTTGATTTCTGGTGATGGCTAAGTCTGGGCAGTTTTCTTAGCATATTTTTGGAAGTGGTTTTCCAGTGCCTTTTCCTAGGGATGAGAGAAAATGACTAGCCCAAGGACAGCTAGCTGGCTTTATGCCTAAGGAAGGAGTAGTACTCATAATGTCCCAGTTTATAGCTTTGTGCCTTTAACCACTACATCAAATTGACACTCTCTGTCTCAGTCTCTTTCTTTTTGTTTCTCAAAAAGTATTAATTCTATTTTAGCCTTTGTTCTTTTGCCCACAGTACACTGTTCATCCTACAGTGATCCTGTAGATTACTGAGAGAATGGGGATTCAAATCCTGGCAGAGTTATGTCTCACCAGGAAAGGAACAATGTTGCTTGCCTGGCATTATAGGAAACATCTATTGCAGGACACAATGCATTGGGTGAGGACCAGGGATAGGGTGGGGGACATTAAAACAGGTGAGGTGATTCTGGCAATGTTATCCATTAGGAGAGAAACCAGATCCTTTGTTTGTGACCCACCTATCTCAATACTATCTAGTAACCACCAGAAGCTTCAATGCTTTATGAATTTTCCACCTGCCAAGGATTTATTAACCATTTACATTTAAACATAAAAAGTATCCCAACTACCACCTTACAAATGCCAATAGAATAATTGTTTCCTCAAGTTCTTATTTTTATCATAACCAGTTTGATATTAACAGTTCAGCCTGATAGGAATAGTGGAGCCACAGACTGCTGGCTATAAAGGAGCCAAAATAAATGATCTTTCGAAAGAAACGTTATTCTGCCCCTGCCCATTTCCCATAACTGTTTTGAATAATACTAATAAAATAGATATTCCATGTAATAATTTTTTATATTGCATTATTGGTATACTCTATGTCTACATTCAAGGAGACATTATATATGCTTATTATCTGAACTATTACCTGTAAAAGTAACGACGGAATTAAGAGGGAAAAGGGTGTGACTCCCCCCTCTTTAGTCTTTATCAAATAGAAAAGACAAAATGATTAGAAGGGTTAGGATGAACGGAAGTTCAATTAATGTTCGTTTTTCGAAATAAACTTTGAACAACTATTTACATCTTTTCCTCTTGTATCGTAGTCATACGTACCCTTTCGTACGAGCAGGGCTGGTGTGCATGACCATGAGCCCATTCATGCCCCCGGTGTCTCACTGAGACATAATGTATTAACAGAAATAACATGAGACTATGGTTGTGTAAATCATCTTCAACAGTGGCTACTTACTTATTCCCATGTCTTTCCAGTACTGAGTAAGATACTTTTCCATTGATTTCAACAAGTGCCTGTATTCCTTAATGTTGGCAAAAGCCTGCTTGTTGTGTGTGGGTTCCATAATGTCTAATGGTACATCTATAATTCCCACAGTTCCAGCACCAAAACTGAGAAGATGAAAATGGATGTTAAATAATGAAACAATGGATCATGACTTTAGTCCTAAATGCTTTTATTTATATCGAATTTCATAAATTGTTTGGACAGTTTTTTAAAAAAATAATACTTTATAATTTTTATTTATAATCAGAAATTTTATCTATAACCAATCCAATTAAATCAAACCAAGGTAAATAAAATAATTTTTAAACAATACAGAAAAACGATTCTTACATATTAAGAAGAAAACTTACTATGGTCGTACAGTTTTCCGTGATCCCAATTTCTCAAACATTCTAATCAAGCGATTATTGCTATAGATAAGCATTCCATCTTGACTTCTATTCTGAATGTTTATTCCAAATATTATGAATAACTTTTTTGGTGTTCTCAGATTTCTAAAGAGAAACAAAATAAAGAGGAAAAAAACCCTCTTTCTCTTCTTTTAATACAGACCCATGCACACCCACACCTATATAGTATATAGAATACATGTATGCGTGTGTGTGTTTACAGTGCATTCATAAAGTATTCAGACCTCTTTCACGTTTGTCAATTTTGTTATGCTGCAATCTGATTCTACAGTTGTTGAAATACATTTTTTCTCATTAATATATACTCAGTACCCATAATGTCAAAGTGAAAACAGAATTTTAGAAATGTCTGTAAATTTATTAAAAAGAAAAAAAATGAAATATCACATTGGCCTAAGTATTCGGATCCTTTGCAACACTTGAAATTTAGCTCAGGTGCCTCCCATTTCTCTTGATTGTTTCTAACTCCTTGATTGGAGTCCACCTGTGGCAAATTAAATTGATTGGACATGAAGTCTATAGAAGGCTTCATAGCTGACAATGCATACTATAGCAGAGCAAAAGCCATGAGGTCAAAGGAACTGCCTTCAGAGCTCAAAGACAGAATTATTGCAAGCCACAGATCTGGCGAAGGCTACAATAAAATTTCTGCTGCACTGAAGGTTCCTAAGAGCACAGTGGCCTCCATAATTCTCAAATCGAAGAAATTTGGCACAAGCTTCTAAGAACTCTTCTAAGAACTGGTCGCCAGGTAAAACTGAGCAATTAACCAATTTATTAACTGTATGAATGGAGGAAAACTGAGCACTAGGTAATGACATTTCAGGAACTGGCGATTCTAGTCTAGCTTTAGGCATGAAAGCCAGCTGCTCATGAAAGTCACTTTGCACCACTAACCTCATAGAGTTGTTGTTGTTGTGGGAAAATAGGAGGAGGAAGGAGTATTACGTAGGTTCAATGCCTGGAGTTATTTATAAAAATAATAAAGGTTTAATTAAAAATCTGAAAAAAATGCTGAACAGACCCAAAACATATGTCGTCAACTATGAAGTTCAGCAGGAGCCATATCTAGATAGCAAAAGCACTTAGACTTATATATCACTTGATAGTGCTTTACAACCCTCTCTAAGCAGTTTACAGAATCAGCATATCTCGGAAGGATGGAAGGCTGAGTCAATCCTGAGTTGGTCACTGACAGCGGTTACTTAGCCTGCAATACTGCATTCTAATCACTAATCACCACAGATCTGTTGAACAGGTAATGACTGTGCTTCCATCAAGCTAGAAGATTTCAAACAGATGCTGCAAAGACACATTATCCATATATGTGTATTGCAAAAACTAAAGTAAAGAAATTGAGGTTATTTTTAACAGTTAATTTGAATAATCATTGATCTCAGATGTACTACGATATTTGCAGAACTATGAAAATAGGACAAAGCTATGACAACTGGTTTGGCTCTAGAACTAATTTTTACAACTATTTGTGATATAAGGTAAATTATTTTGGCTTTCTTTAGTTGCAATACACGTTTTCAAAAAAGTAAATTATTATATGTCTTAACTTGCCTTTTTTTCTCTTCATTTTTTTCTTTTACTCTCTTTTCTTCATCCAGAGCATCTTGTAACACACCTTGCAAATACTTTTCTCCCACAATATCAGAAAAGAAAAAGGAGTTATTTCACTGTTTATGAATGAATGTATTTATTTTGAAGAACATTTTGAGGCTAAAGAAGTAGGAAAACTACAGCTGTCAGTCATATATCAATGATACAGTTTCTGCCTTTTGTGATTGTGATATATATTAGAACTACAATGTAAAACATAAAGTAGACAAATTCTACCAGAAAACCACTGTTGCCCCTTTAGTTTCTTGCCTTCAAAAAGATTACCTGCTGCAGGCTAAAATAAATGACACATAGATAGCATTTCATTCTATTTTAGCGTGTAAATTAAGGAACGAATTGGAGGAGGACAATGTAAGATTAAATTTCATTCTTAGATGTTGCCTTGAATTTGTAGAATGAAGCCTATAAATTAAATTAGAACCTCATTCAATTTTGGAGGAAGCATGCACAATATACAGTCTATCACACTCAATTTTTAGGACTTAAGAACTCTCATGCACTTCACCCCTTTTTGTGATATAAGAGTGACTGATGGTAGTTTTATGGCTGGGAATGTATAGGACTGTAAGAAAAATAATTGTTGGAGAGACCAAGAGAGCTGTTTTGCTTTGTTTTTCATGTGTACAGAAATTTCTATACAGAAATTAGAGAGAAATCCAGATTCAGCAAGTATCCAAAGTTTCCTCCTCTGTCCTACCTCTCAAAGGGCTTTGTTTTTTCTATTTTTCTTCCAAAGCTACTGTATTCGCTAGCAACCACTTGCTCTGTTGTTTACCTACCAATTTTCCCTCTCCTGTTTTCTTCCTCCCTCTCCCAGTTTTTGACTATGGGTAATCTGCTTACGATCACAAATGAGCCCTCAATTTTGGCCATAAATCACTGTAGTTGTAATATGACTGGACTTGATTTTATGATTATCATATGAAAGTTGTTAAGGGAGCCACCATGTTCGTTAAATGAACCAGGTAATCATAAATCAGAATCCAGCTTATCCAATGGTTACTTTTTTTTTTGCTGGAAAATGGCAAAAAATACCATCAAATGCAATCACATGACTTTGGAATGCTGCAACCAGTCATAAATGTGAACTGGACATACTTCCCTCCAGGTCTTCTTCCCCGACCATTTTTGGTCTGAGGCTTCCTGGAGGGCTCCAGCATCTCTCTGTTCCCTTCTACCTTGGTTTTGGGATAAAATGCATTTCTCTGTCTGGTTCTTCATTTATCTTCTCCCTGGGAACCCTTCAGCTAATATATTCTCCCTCTTGGACCAGGAAACAGCAACTGCCCACTTTTTGACCCAGCATAATCACACAATGTCTCTCCAGCCACCAATTTCCCTCATAGTCACTTCAAAGCACTTTCTGCCTTCATACCTCAAAGTTGCATAGATTCAAATGTAGCAACACATATTTCCATCTTTCCTCTCTCTCTCTGGCTTATACCAGTTTCATTTCCCTCAGTAATAGAGGAGGAGAAAGAGCCCTCACTTTTACATTCCAAAGCCTATATATAAAGCTTAGCTGTTGAGAATCTGCCTGCATCTACTGCACAAAAATCTTGGCTAGCACAGTTGCCCTGCAAGGCCATACCTGAGCTTGTTCTTCAGTATCATTTCCCCTATTAGAATTTGTCTATCCTACCCTATCTGGCTGGGAGAGGATGTTGCCAGTACCTATCCTTAAAGAAACCAGGAGGGAGAGAATCTTGAAAATTAACATTCTCAGAAGCAGCTGCCTCACAAGGAACAGTTTATCCTTTGAGAACCACCCTTTCATCTTTGTCTGTTTTCCACAGGGCTTTGGGAGACTGAATTTGGAAGACCACAGAAGACTTTTGAAAATGCTAGGATGCAATGTTTTAAGGCACTATAACTAATATTTTAAGGCTTAAGAGTAGGTTACGTACATATAATTGCTACAAACACATAAATGCAATATCAACTCATGCTGCATATGGATGCATGTGGTTAGCGCTAATAATCTAGCTAAAGAATCCCTTTATCCTTTTAATTGAAAATGAAAGGGACTGTATTTGGCATTTCCTCATGTAAAACTGCCAAAAAGCAATGGAACTTTTACTATATTAATATCGTATTTCTAGTAAACTGGCTATCAGAAAGGTTTATAAGACACATTGGTTGTTAATTAGCACAAGTGTTTTACTTTCCTGACTTGGAGTATGTAAGACTATTTATGTATTGCACCCAGCACATGGTGGATACTACATATATTTAGCTGGAAGCTTTGAATTATTAGTAAAACTCATAGCTCTTTAAGCATAAAAATTCAGCACAGTAGGGAATAATAACAGGATTACTCCTGAAGAATATAAATAATGATTTAGAAAGGTATAATTAGGCTTCAATTATCATGATGAAATCCAAAATAAGAATTGCTTTCTAAACGTTGTTTTAAAATAAATGAACCTAAAGCTAAGATAGCTTAGTGAAAACTTGGCAGTAGTAAACAGGCAATTAACAAGATGTGAAAAAATTCCCTACTGTTTAAAGGTCACGCAAGGAAAACTTTCAATAAAGTGGAATTAACAATGTTAATAGCCTTTATTTTTCAGCAACTAACCTATCTAACTATCTTAACACAATCAGAAAGCAAAGATAAGTGTGGTTTATGTTGATATTTTATAGTGTTTCTAGAATTTGTTTTACCCAATGTTTTTAATGTAAATAGAAATTGTGTTAGATATTGTAGGGCATAGATTAAAAACTAACTCCTGCCGTATTTTGAAAGGTAGTTTGCAACAATACTGATCAAGAGTATCAACCCCTTTAATTGGATGGGAATAGTTTAAAAAATAATGCTGTTTTGCCCCCCCTTCCCATTGCCCCCCCTTTTTATTCAAACTGCTGGCTTCACAGATTGTGTAACAAGCATAATGGAGAAACCAGTTAAGATAAATAAAGATATATCAGTGATGCACATATAATTCCTCCAAAGTTGGATTACTGCAATATGGTCTTTGTGTGCAGCCCTTGCAGCTGACCTAAACATAGCAGGCCACATGGTGAATAAAACTGCTCAGAGATGCCTCATCTCACATGTAGAGTACTACACTGAACTGATTATTTCCCAAGCCAAATCAAAGTATTTATTTTAATGTACACTTCCTTACATGATTTAATTACCTAGAGCCATATGGTCTGCTTCACGCCTCAAGTCTTTAAGAGAACACCTTTTGTATACCTCATGCACCTAATTCTGATAATTTCTTTTTCAGAATACAGTTTTCAATAGTAAAAGTAAGATCTCCTAAATCACCACTAGGCCTTTTTGAGTCCATAGAATGTTAGAGGTTTATGCATTATTTTTTATTTATGTGATCAGCTGTCCAAAGCCATTTGGGAATTAGCATCATATTTGTAAATAAAAGGTAAATATAAAATATAAAAATCATAGATTCATTTAATTATACCCTTTTGGCTGAAACCCCATAAATTC
>NW_015387727.1:2645-9526 GCF_001527695.2 Protobothrops mucrosquamatus | reverse complement strand
CGCAGGAGGTAGGTGCCGCCGCGGCCTCCCAGCCGCTTGCTTCTTCGGCTGGAGCAATTGCAAGGGCTTGCATGGTCCCCATGGGCCGCTGACGCGCTCCCCGCCGCCGGCGACCATGCAAGCCCTTGCAATTGCTCCAGCCGAAGCAAGCGGCTGGGAGGCCGTGGCAGTACCTACCTCCTGCGCCCGTCAGCTGGCGACCCCCGGACCTGCGCCCGTCAGCTGGAACGTCAGGCAACGCTTTGGCCGGTGCGGAGGGCGAAGGGGAGGCCGCTGCAGCGCCGAACTCCTGCACCCGCCAGCTGGCGATCCCCAGACCTGCGCCCGTCAGCTGGGAGGTCTGGAGACGGAGACGGCTGGCGCGGAGGGCGATGGGGAAGCGGTGGCTCGGCGGGCGGGGTCCTGCCTGCGTGCGAATGTCAGGCCCACCTGCCTCTTCTGTAAAAGAAAAAGTCTTCCGCCCAAGCATAATGCCAGCAGTTCTGTGCCACAGAGGCTTGAGACACGGAGGCGCGGGAGGTGGAGCGGCGCGGTGGGAGGCGGCATTCACTCCATAAGATGCACAGACATTTCCCCCCATCTTTTTTGGGGAAAAAGTGCGTCTTATAGAGCGAAAAATACGGTATGTATCCAAAGACATATCATAGAATCTTGCTTGCAAAAAATGCAGGTTCAGCAAAATTGTATAAATGTGCATATAAAGAAGTAATATGTACAAATATACTGAAAACCAGAAAATATTTTTTGGCATTTCATTTGGAATATGGCTATCTACAAGCCAATGTAATCCCGAGAAGTGTTTGTCTCACTTCTCCAATTCCATATTTATCACTCTGATTCATTTCAGTGAGCCTTATACTGGGGATAACCACAAAGGGTACTGATCTCTGAAAATAAAACTTCAGATAAATATAAGATACTGTAAATGTTATTCCTGGTTCAATACCTCACTATCTCCATACAAGGAAGGCTGTTTTAGTCTGCCCTTTACTTCTGTCACAGCATTTTCGGCTACAAAGATAAGCAAAAGAATTTGTTAAACTATTTTGGAGAGATGCTTTTTCAATCTATATGACAAACTATTAAAGTTGACTNATAATGGACATTTTCATTGCTGCCTTAATTCTCCCTTTTCCCACACTGAGGGGGGAGAAATCAGAAATAGTTTATCTTTTCTGTTTTACTAATCTTCCCAATCCTACTTGCCTTCAAGTTAATTACAAGCAAAAAGCTTTATTTGAAACTTGTTGATAAATGTAGAAAAGGAGAACATAGCATCAGTATGCATGGGAAAGTTATGAGCAGGGCTGGTGTGCATGACCATGAGCCCATTCATGCCCCCGGTGTCTCACTGAGACATAATGTATTAACAGAAATAACATGAGACTATGGTTGTGTAAATCATCTTCAACAGTGGCTACTTACTTATTCCCATGTCTTTCCAGTACTGAGTAAGATACTTTTCCATTGATTTCAACAAGTGCCTGTATTCCTTAATGTTGGCAAAAGCTTGCTTGTTGTGTGTGGGTTCCATAATGTCTAATGGTACATCTATAATTCCCACAGTTCCAGCACCAAAACTGAGAAGATGAAAATGGATGTTAAATAATGAAACAATGGATCATGACTTTAGTCCTAAATGCTTTTATTTATATCGAATTTCATAAATTGTTTGGACAGTTTTAAAAAAAAATAATACTTTATAATTTTTATTTATAATCAGAAATTTTATCTATAACCAATCCAATTAAATCAAACCAAGGTAAATAAAATAATTTTTTAAACAATACAGAAAAACGATTCTTACATATTAAGAAGAAAACTTACTATGGTCGTACAGTTTTCCGTGATCCCAATTTCTCAAACATTCTAATCAAGCGATTATTGCTATAGATAAGCATTCCATCTTGACTTCTGTTCTGAATGTTTATTCCAAATATTATGAATAACTTTTTTGGTGTTCTCAGATTTCTAAAGAGAAACAAAATAAAGAGGAAAAAAACCCTCTTTCTCTTCTTTTAATACAGACCCATGCACACCCACACCTATATAGTATATAGAATACATGTATGCGTGTGTGTGTTTACAGTGCATTCATAAAGTATTCAGACCTCTTTCACGTTTGTCAATTTTGTTATGCTGCAATCTGATTCTACAGTTGTTGAAATACATTTTTTCTCATTAATATATACTCAGTACCCATAATGTCAAAGTGAAAACAGAATTTTAGAAATGTCTGTAAATTTATTAAAAAGAAAAAAAAATGAAATATCACATTGGCATAAGTATTCGGATCCTTTGCAACATTTGAAATTTAGCTCAGGTGCCTCCCATTTCGCTTGATTGTTTCTAGCTCCTTGATTGGAGTCCACCTGTGGCAAATTTAATTGATTGGACATGAAGTCTATAGAAGGCTTCATAGCTGACAATGCATACTATAGCAGAGCAAAAGCCATGAGGTCAAAGGAACTGCCTTCAGAGCTCAAAGACAGAATTATTGCAAGCCACAGATCTGGCGAAGGCTACAATAAAATTTCTGCTGCACTGAAGGTTCCTAAGAGCACAGTGGCCTCCATAATTCTCAAATGGAAGAAATTTGGCACAAGCTTCTAAGAACTCTTCTAAGAACTGGTCGCCAGGTAAAACTGAACAATTAACCAATTTATTAACTGTATGAATGGAGGAAAACTGAGCACTAGGTAATGACATTTCAGGAACTGGCGATTCTAGTCTAGCTTTAGGCATGAAAGCCAGCTGCTCATGAAAGTCACTTTGCCCCACTAACCTCATAGAGTTGTTGTTGTTGTTGTGGGAAAATAGGAGGAGGAAGGAGTATTACGTAGGTTCAATGCCTGGAGTTATTTATAAAAATAATAAAGGTTTAATTAAAAATCTGAAAAAAATGCTGAACAGACCCAAAACATATGTCGTCAACTATGAAGTTCAGCAGGAGCCATATCTAGATAGCAAAAGCACTTAGACTTATATATCACTTGATAGCGCTTTACAACCCTCTCTAAGCAGTTTACAGAATCAGCATATCTCGGAAGGATGGAAGGCTGAATCAATCCTGAGTTGGTCAGAATCAAATTCCTGACAGCAGTGATTTAGCCTGCAATACTGCATTCTAATCACTAATCACCACAGATCTGTTGAACAGGTAATGATTGTGCTTCCATCAAGCTAGAAGATTTCAAACAGATGCTGCAAAGACACATTATCCATATATGTGAATTGCAAAAACTAAAGTTTTTGCAATACACATATATGTATTGAGATTATTTGAGGTTATTTTTAACAGTTAATTTGAATAATCATTGATCTCAAATGTACTACGATATTTGCAGAACTATGAAAATAGGACAAAGCTATGACAACTGGTTTGGCTCTAGAACTAATTTTTACAACTATTTGTGATATAAGGTAAATTATTTTGGCTTTCTTTAGTTGCAATACACCTTTTCAAAAAAGTAAATTATTATATGTCTTAACTTGCCTTTTTTTCTCTTCATTTTTTTCTCTTACTCTCTTTTCTTCATCCAGAGCATCTTGTAACACAACTTGCAAATACTTTTCTCCCACAATATCAGAAAAGAAAAAGGAGTTATTTCACTGTTTATGAATGAATGTATTTATTTTGAAGAATATTTTGAGGCTAAAGAAGGAGTAGGAAAACTACAGCTGTCAGTCATATATCGATGATACAGTTTCTGCCTTTTGTGATTGTGATATATATTAGAACTACAATGTAAAACATAAAGTAGACAAATTCTACCAGAAAACCACTGTTGCCCCTTTAGTTTCTTGCCTTCAAAAAGATTACCTGCTGCAGGCTAAAATAAATGACACATAGATAGCATTTCATTCTATTTTAGCGTGTAAATTAAGGAACGAATTGGAGGAGGACAATGTAAGATTAAATTTCATTCTTAGATGTTGCCTTGAATTTGTAGAATGAAGCCTATAAATTAAATTAGAACCTCATTCAATTTTGGAGGAAGCATGCACAATATACAGTCTATCACACTCAATTTTTTAGGACTTAAGAACTCTCATGCACTTCACCCCTTTTTGTGATATAAGAGTGACTGATGGTAGTTTTATGGCTGGGGATACATAGGACTTTAAGAAAAATAATTGCTGGAGAGACCAAGAGAGCTGTTTTGCTTTGTTTTTCATGTGTACAGAAATTTCTATACAGAAATTAGGGAGAAATCCAGATTTAGCAAGTATCCAAAGTTTCCTCCTCTGTCCTACCTCTCAAAGGGTTTTGTTTTTTCTATTTTTCTTCCAAAGCTACTGTATTCGCTAGCAACCACTTGCTCTGTTGTTTACCTACCAATTTTCCCTCTCCTGTTTTCTTCCTCCCTCTCCCAGTTTTTGACTATGGGTAATCTTCTGCTTACGATCACAAATGAGCCCTCAATTTTGGCCATAAATCACTGTAGTTGTAATATGACTGGACTTGATTTTATGATTATTATATGAAAGTTGTTAAGGGAGCCACCATGGTCGTTAAATGAACCAGGTAGTCATAAATCAGAATCCAGCTTATCCAATGGTTACTTTTTTTTGCTGGAAAATGGCAAAAAATACCATCAAATGCAATCACATGACTTTGGAATGCTGCAACCAGTCATAAATGTGAACTGGACATACTTCCCTCCAGGTCTTCTTCCCCGACCATTTTTGGTCTGAGGCTTCTTGGAGGGCTCCAGCATCTCTCTGTTCCCTTCTACCTTGGTTTTGGGATAAAATGCATTTCTCTGTCTGGTTCTTCATTTATCTTCTCCCTGGGAACCCTTCAGCTAATATATTCTCTCTCTTGGACCAGGAAACAGCAACTGCCCACTTTTTGACCCAGCGTAATCACACAATGTCTCTCCAGCCACCAATTTCCCTCATAGTCACTTCAAGGCACTTTCTGCCTTCATACCTCAAAGTTGCACAGATTCAAATGTAGCAACACATATTTACATCTTTCCTCTCTCTCTCTGGCTTATACCAGTTTCATTTCCCTCAGTAATAGAGGAGGAGAAAGAGCCCTCACTTTTACATTCCAAAGCCTATATATAAAGCTTAGCTGTTGAGAATCTGCCTGCATCTACTGCACAAAAATCTTGGCTAGCACAGTTGCCCTGCAAGGCCATACCTGAGCTTGTTCTTCAGTATCATTTCCCCTATTAGAATTTGTCTATCCTACCCTATCTGGCTGGGAGAGGATGTTGCCAGTACTATCCTTAAAGAAACCAGGAGGGAGAGAATCTTGAAAATTAACATTCTCAGAAGCAGCCGCTTCACAAGGAACAGTTTATTCTTTGAGAACCACCCTTTCATCTTTGTCTGTTTTCCACAGGGCTTTGGGAGACTGAATTTGGAAGACCACAGAAGACTTTTAATAATGCTAGGATGCAATGTTTTAAGGCACTATAACTAATATTTTAAGGCTTAAGAGTAGGTTACGTACATATAATTGCTACAAACACATAAATGCAATATCAACTCATGCTGCATATGGATGCATGTGGTTAGCGCTAATAATCTAGGCTAAAGAATCCCTTTATCCTTTTAACTGAAAATGAAAGGGACTGTATTTGGCATTTCCTCATGTAAAACTGCCAAAAAGCAATGGAACTTTTACTATATTAATATCGTACTTTCCTGACTTGGACTATGTAAGACTATTTATGTATTGCACCCAGCACATGGTGGACACTACATACATTTAGCTGGAAGCTTTGAATTATTAGTAAAACTCATAGCTCTTTAAGCATAAAAATTCAGCACAGTAGGGAATAATAACAGGATTACTCCCAAAGAATATAAATAATGATTTAGAAAGGTATAATTAGGCTTCAATTATCATGATGAAATCCAAGATAAGAATTGCTTTCTAAACGTTGTTTTAAAATAAATGAACCTAAAGCTAAGATAGCTTAGTGAAAACTTGGCAGTAGTAAACAGGCAATTAACAAGATGTGAAAAATTTTCCTACTGTTTAAAGGTCACGCAAGGAAAACTTTCAATAAAGTGGAATTAACAATGTTAATAGCCTTTATTTTTCAGCAACTAACCTATCTAACTATCTTAACACAATCAGAAAGCAAAGATAAGTGTGGTTTATGTTGATATTTTATAGTGTTTCTAGAATTTGTTTTACCCAATGTTTTTAATGTAAATAGAAATTGTGTTAGATATTGTAGGGCATAGATTAAAAACTAACTCCTGCCGTATTTTGAAAGGGAGTTTGCAACAATACTGATCAAGAGTATCAACCCCTTTAATTGGATGGGAATAGTTTAAAAAATAATGCTGTTTTGCCCCCCCTCCCATTGCCCCCCTTTTTATTCAAACTGCTGGCTTCACAGATTGTGTAACAAGCATAATGGAGAAACCAGTTAAGATAAATAAAGATATATCAGTGATGCACATATAATTCCTCCAAAGTTGGATTACTGCAATATGGTCTTTGTGTGCAGCCCTTGCAGCTGACCTAAACATAGCAGGCCACATGGTGAATAAAACTGCTCAGAGATGCCTCATCTCACATGTAGAGTACTACACTGAACTGATTATTTCCCAAGCCAAATCAAAGTATTTATTTTAATGTACACTTCCTTACACGATTTAATTACCTAGAGCTATATGGTCTGCTTCACGCCTCAAGTCTTTAAGAGAACACCTGGGGGAGATCATCCGTGGCTTTGGGGTGGATTTCCATCAGTACGCTGATGATACTCAGCTGTACATTTCCACCCCAGGCCACCCCAATGATGCCCTTGACGTGATGGCCCGGTGTCTGGAGGCCGTACGGGTCTGGATGGGGAGAAACAGACTCAGGCTCAACCCTTCCAAGACTGAGTGGCTGTGGTTGCCGGCTC
>NW_015387727.1:0-1036 GCF_001527695.2 Protobothrops mucrosquamatus | reverse complement strand
TGCAAGGGCTTGCATGGTCCCCAAGGGCCGCTGACGCGCTCCCCGCCGCCGGCGACCATGCAAGCCCTTGCAATTGCTCCAGCCGAAGCAAGCGGCTGGGAGGCCGTGGCAGTACCTACCTCCTGCGCCTGTCAGCTGGCGACCCCCGGACCTGCGCCCGTCAGCTGGAACGTCAGGCAACGCTTTGGCCGGTGCGGAGGGCGAAGGGGAGGCCGCTGCAGCGCCGAACTCCTGCGCCCGGCAGCTGGCGATCCCCGGACCTGCGCCCGTCAGCTGGGAGGTCTGGAGACGGAGCCGGCTGGCGCGGAGGGCGATGGGGAAGCGGTGGCTCGGCGGGCGGGGTCCTGCCTGCGTGCGAATGTCAGGCCCACCTGCCTCTTCTGTAAAAGAAAAAGTCTTCCGCCCAAGCATAATGCCAGCAGTTCTGTGCCACAGAGGCTTGAGACACGGAGGCGCGGGAGGCGGAGCAGCGCGGTGGGAGGCGGCATTCGCTCCATAAGATGCATAGACATTTCCCCCCATCTTTTGGGGGGAAAAAGTGCGTCTTATAGAGCGAAAAATACGGTATGTATCCAAAGACATATCATAGAATCTTGCTTGCAAAAAATGCAGGTTCAGCAAAATTGTATAAATGTGCATATAAAGAAGTAATATGTACAAATATACTGAAAACCAGAAAATATTTTTTGGCATTTCATTTGGAATATGGCTATCTACAAGCCAATGTAATCCCGAGAAGTGTTTGTCTCACTTCTCCAATTCCATATTTATCACTCTGATTCATTTCAGTGAGCCTTATACTGGGGATAACCACAAAGGGTACTGATCTCTGAAAAGAAAACTTCAGATAAATATAAGATACTGTAAATGTTATTCCTGGTTCAATACCTCACTATCTCCATACAAGGAAGGCTGTTTTAGTCTGCCCTTTACTTCTGTCACAGCATTTTCGGCTACAAAGATAAGCAAAAGAATTTGTTAAACTATTTTGGAGAGATGCTTTTTCAATCTATATGACAAACTATTAAAGTTGACT
>NW_015387726.1:264018-272147 GCF_001527695.2 Protobothrops mucrosquamatus | reverse complement strand
TCCTTCCTACTCCTATTTCCCCAGAACAACAACCCTGTGAGGTGAGTTAGGCTGAGTAACTAGTCACCCAGCCAGCTTTCATGTGAAAGCAGGACTAGAACTAAGGTCTCCTGGTTTCTAGTCTGGTGCCTTAAGTACTAGACCAAACTGCCTCTATTATGATAAAAACATTGTTATTTCAGGTCTTTACTTTCACCTAGATCTTTACTTTCCAAAGATTAAGGGATTTGATAAGAATAATTATTTTTTTAGTTGCCATTGGATTAGAGAGGTATGACCATTTCTAGTAGTCTATGACCAAGAGTCCCTGGCTAAACCTGGCTTGTCTCCTACACTTGCCAAAGTAGGAATACCTACAGAAAATTTGGTTTGCTCGCTTGCTCAGTTCCTATTAATATAACCAGCAGTTTCCTGCCTCATCCATTACTCAAGGAATGAAGTCAACCACTTATTATTCAAGCAAAAAGACCAAGAAAAACATGACCCCACCTGGATATAAATGCCAGCTAATCACTCACCACTTCATTCTAGCCCAATAAAAAAATAGTATCTCCTACCCTGCCTTTTCCTCTGTTCCTTTATATAACCTTAATTGGGAGGGAACAGGGAAAGGAGGGAGGAAAAGAGAGAGAAAAAATCTATCTCGCTTTTTAAAATTAATGTCTCTTTCAAAAGCAATAATAGTTTGAATTATCTCTATATTATTATGCTTTTTAATTTTGTATCTTGTAGGCCACAGAATCAAATAAATAAATCTGGTATGAAATACAGGTAATAATAACAATTCATCATTAATTTGTGGTCACGTTTCCACTGATGCATCTTCTATGAATATAGCTGCAGTATCTTATGTTTTATGGTGCTACATCAGTTCCAAAGTCTTACACTTGAATAGTAATAATATAATATCCACTTCACAACTCATATAATATTCACAGCTTTCTAATCTAGCAGATATAACTATTTTAGCTTTCTCCCATTTTAGGGAATATTTACATTTCCATAGATATATAATGACAAATCTACATACACATTCATACAAAGACACAAGGCATATTTCTAGCAGTGATTTACTATAGTTATAGCCATTCCCAGTCCTAGTGGATTCTGGACAAGATGCAACAAAGTTTGTCCTCCCTTCCAAAAATGTATTTAAAGCCTATATAAGTAAGATAAATTAACTATGATATTAAAGGTGCCATTCAAATAACCTAAAGGCTAAAATGGCTCTGGAGCAGTATTGTATGGCCTGTTTACAAACACTTGTAGAATAGGAACTATTCCTATCTCCAGAGGAGAGAGTTTCATAGCTCCAGAAGTAAAAAGAGCCAAACAGAAAAGTCAAAGGAAAAAATGCTATTTGATAATTATAATTTAAATTCATATACTACTAAAACTTTTGTATCTGTTTATGACCTTCACTTGTGCAATATTGGAAATTATAAGGGAACATTTATTGAACCAAAGTACCACAAATGGGCTAACTTACAAAATGTGACTATGACTCCCATGGGAATGAAATATTGTTACGGCTTCAGTGGGAAAGCTGGAAGTAACTGATATGATTGCAAAAGTTCTTTGCCTCCTTTCCAATAGCAAAGTGTTTACTTGTGGGAAGCTTTCAGGGAGAATGTCAATGGAGAACCTCAGAGTAGGGAGCAAGGGAGAGAGGGAAGGAAGGAAGGAAGGAAGGAAGGAAGGAAGGAAATTTCCAACACTCACTGCTAGCTTCCAAGAAGGAAACTCAATGGGGAAGCCTTCCGAAATTCAGATGTTGGTCCTGTTCTTACAGGTTTTTTTTAACCCATCCTTGAACATTCTGTTTCTCTATTTAGGTAAGGAAATAACTCTGAAACAATGACTCAGAGGGTGATAGGTAGTCTAGTATTAGATCAAACTATAGCTTGTATGTATATTCAAAAAGCATTTCTTTCGCCCATGTCCCATTTTGCATCCTATTTCATGCATCTTTGAACTTTTTGGGAAACCAGAGCAAACACGTACAGAAGCTTTTAAGCTTGGATTAAGTGCTGAGAAAAAAAGATGTGGTTGATGTGGTTGGGTATCTGATTTGTTACATTAGATGACCACTTTACAAACTATGAATTAAACAATAAAATCAAGTTTTATCTCTTTGTTGTCAGGTGGCTGTAAATTAAGCTCACTGAATGGATGTTTTGTTTGGTCTTTAAAAATTGTTTAGATCTTCAGGACCGGGTCTTTAAGAACATCACAAGAAAGAACAATAATAATTCAGATTTATCCTCTGTTTCTCTCTTTAGAAAACTAAATAAGCTGAAATACAGTTACCTTGAACAAAGTAATCCATTATCTTAGACCACCCAGGTGATAATGCCATCAAATCCAGACATATTAAAATGAAATATCACTTTAAACTCTGAAATATTATCTGGCATTGTAAATGAGAAGACTGTCACACTAGTATTAGCATTTAGCAAAATAGGGATATAGTTTTCCGCTATCACACAGAGAAAAATTCTTAGAACTCACATCAAGTTTAAAAATATGTTAACATATGTCTTCTCTATATGCAAATGTACCCAAAATATGGACAGTTAGTCTCACTCCATCTTCATTTCTAGTGTTCTCAGTATCATCTAACTTCTCCCTTTTCTACACTGCCAAATTTGTGGGAGTAGCTCATTTTGTAAGAGATGCCCTTTCTAGAAACCAAAAACTGAATACTACAGGGAGTCCTTGACTTATAGCTACAACTGACCCCAAAATTTCTGTTGCTAAGCAAGACAGTTAAGTCAGTTTTGTCCTATTTTATGACCTTAAGTGAATCACTGCAGTTATTAAATTAGTAATACAGTCGTTAAGTGAATCTGGCTTCTCCATTGACTTTGCTTGTCAGAAGTTCACAAAAGGTGATTACATGACCCTGGGACTCTGCAACCATCATAAATAAGGGTCAGTGCCAAGTGTTTGAATTTTAATTACATGACCATGGTGATGCTGTAATGGTCATAAATGTGAAAAACTATCATAAGTCATTTTTTTGAGTGCCATTGTAACTTTGAACAACCACTAAATGAGCTGTTGTAAGTTGAGGACTACCAGTATATTGCTTCCACTATTGGAAGTTTACATAATTCATTATGAAATAAAGGAATTATCTATATTGCCATCTTTAGGTTTCTTGGAGGAATGAATATCTCTACTATTTTAGTTTAGCTACAGGTCTGATAGTGGATAAGATTTAATCATGACCTCCTGCTGTAAAATACGGGACCATATGTGAATCTTTTGATCTTGCTTGATTTATTGGGAGCTTGTGTTATTATGGACCATGGTGTTTTTTTAAGCCAATCCATTATAAATAGACTCTGATATATAAAGTTTGGAGTCAAAAAAATAACAAAGACAACAACCCAGCAATTAATAGAAAAAAAGAATATGAAACTTGGAATACTACTTTCCCCTTTTCACCCAAAGAAATATTCATTCCAGTTCCAAATTTTAATGGATTTTCTAAAGACCAGGAGGGAAGGCAACATTTGGATGTTCAGGGTCAAACTATTTTATGGTGCCTACAGATGCTAGTCCTTAAGAGAATGATGACTCCCTACTCAATCCTCTGGACAGGTAGATGTTATGGAGAGAAGGCAGTCTTGAAAACATCCAGGTCCTGAACTGAGAGCCTAGAGGGCCTCCAGGAGGATCATTGAGACCATGAAAGGTCTCAAAAGTGATAATCACCACCTTGCATTACACCCAGATACCAATGGTAACCAGTGCAGCTCTCAGGGGTATTACATAAGCATAAGCATACATAAGATCATGTCCATAATCTTAAAATTCTGTTTTTTAGTATAATAATTTTATTGAATACCACACCATTAATAAAAAATAATGCAAAGTATTAAAGATAAAAAATAAAAAACAGAAACTGCATAACAAAAAATAATACAGAGAGAAAAAAACAGAAAAGTAAGAAAAAGTAAGAATATGGTAAAGATATAAAAAATAAATATATAAAGAAGTGACTTTTTACTTCGTGGCAAGTATAAACAATTTTAACAAATTATTGTCTTCTCTTGAAGTGTAAAAATGATTTCTTTGCCCCAAATATGTAGGGCCTATATTTTACTTGTTTTCTGAATCACATTAATTCCTGACTGAACCAGATTGTGAACTGGAAGAGGTATAACAGGTTAAATTTCCACTCAAATCAGCCCAAACAGTTCTTTTATAACAATGAAACTCAAACAGCAAAGCAACAGTCTCCCAAACAGTGGGACAGAGTTTATTTAAAAATAAATTAAGAATAATTGCATGGGGAATATGTTTGAATTCCTGATCTGGGTGAAGCTGTTATTTGTTGCATTGAAGAAGTGTAGGTCTAATGACAAGCTATTTATATAATGTAATAATTCTATTAATCTGTGGCTAAAATTGGGTCAGGATAGTTGTTCATCCAGCCTGTTTAGAAACATAGTATTCCAATATTCTTGTATATCTGCTAAAGGAGACTTAAATTGGCAAGGTTTGAATCTGGTCATTTGATTTGTCATTAATCAAAATAAAAGTTTTCTAAAATTGGTTTTAAAAATAAAAGGGCTCCAATCCCAAATCACAACTGCCTACATATTCAATTTTTCTAAACTTCTCTCAATATGTATATACTCTGCAGTAAAGGTAGACAAATCTTTCTCCTAGAGATAACATTCTATTAGGCTCAATACATAGATAGCAAAATAAATTCCTTTCCGTGCTGTATAATCCAGTGACTCCCCAAAATGAAAACAGCTGTAAACAAGAGTGGAAGCAACTATTCATGACAATATATTTGCAATTCCAGTATTAAATATTTCACAGATGAGAAATGTTGCATTGTATAATATTTTTGGTGAAGCCTAGCTAATTTGTGTCAGAACTCACTGAGATGTAAATTCAATCTTCATTTTTCAATACTGTTTTCGAAACTGAAACTTGAAAGAAAAAATGAGCTTTTTACTTTTAAAAAGCTATCCTTTTTTCAAACATGTTTGGCTTTTTTTTTTTCTATGATCCAAAAATGAATAGCTGTCAACCCCAAAATATGATAAATGTCACACAGAAAGTTTTGTAGGGCTTTAATAATAATGCAGCTCTGCAAAAGAGGTAATATTTTATATTGCACCCTAGAGAGACAACATTCAGTGGTTAATATCTATTCATTAAAATTTGTATAAGTTTATTCAGGATTTTTCTTTGAGTTAAAACCAAACGTGGTAAATCACTAACACCAAACAGATAAGTTTCCTCAACCAGTGCTATGCATGTTTACTTCCAATAAAATTGCACTGTGTTCCTTTATGTTTATTTTCTATTACATAGGTGAGCCTAGAATTTTTCAGATACCGTATCTTCCTTTAAAACTGGGGGGGGGGAGCGAAAGAGAGAGAGAGAGAGAGATTGAGAGAGAGAAAGAGAGAGAGATGAAGGCCCCTATCTCAAAAATTTGCAGAAAGGCCTGACACCTTTCCACCTTAATAATAATAATAATAATAATAATAATAATAATAATATATTATTATTATTATTATTATTATTATTATTATTATTATTATTATTATTATTATTATTATTATTATTAGTTGGAAGGGACCTTGGAGGTCATCGAGTCCAACCCCCTGCTCAGGCAGGAACCCTACACCATTTCGGACAAATGGCTGTCCAGTCTCTTCTTAAAAACTTCCAGTGTTGGAGCATTCACCGCTTCTGGAGCAAAAAAAGGAAATATTCCAATCTGATTCCCTAGAGATACCAGGAGGTACAAAGAAAATCCCTAGGACAAAGAATGCAGTCAGAAAGGAGGTGAAATATGCCAGCTCTGAAGCTTTTGCAATCCATTTTCTTTCTACTTAAATGAATAGAAGGGAAACTGTTAAAAGAAAGGGAAAGAAAAGGAATAAAAATATTTCTTTCCCCTTCTTTCTGTCAAGAGCTTCAGAGGGCTTTGAGTAAGAAGATTGTTCCATCTTTGGCTCTTCCCCATGCAGTGATACCATTATTATGTATTTCCGTGTAGAGCTGCAACTTAAGCTAATAACAAAAAAGGAAACATGAGCAAAAGGAAATCTGCCATGCAGTAGAACAGTCTTCTGCGTAATGGAGTCTCAAGATGGCAATAACACTTTCTCTGTTCTGATCCTCCAGATATTTCACATGTGTGGTCTGAACTTTGGACTAAAGGCAAGAAATGAAAAGAAAGACACCACAGGCGAGTAATAGTGGAGGAGGTGAACAATATGAAGAGGAAAGGGGGGGGGGAGAAAAAGAGCTGCTAACACAAATATCAATCAAAACTGGTTAACGAAAGATGGAACAAGGCTCACTTAAAGTGTTACCTCACTGAGAGCAATTTGATACATTGTTCACAAAGGCAATTATTTGTTCATAAATAAAAGTCTGAAAAGGGTGATATTTTGAAGGTTTCATTGTATGAAGAGGCAAAAAAAGCCAGGAGCCCACACAAAGAGAACTGTCTTTCTCTGCATTGTCTTTTTACCTTCCAACTGATTTAATTATTTTAAATGAAGAGCACAGGGTAATGTTCCAGCATTTGATTGCTTGATCTTAGAGATTCTTAGAGAACTCCCTGATACAGTTTGGGCCAATTCATACTGAACCCATGGAAAAGGCAGCAAATTAAATCTGTTTCATATGTTAAAAATTTTATAGTAGCATAGTAAACAGTTTCAAATCTACATATGAAAATTTAACATGTATATAGCATTGGTTAAGAAGGCCCAGCAGAGATTATATTTCTTGAGACTTCTCAGGAAACAACAACTGAATGAAAAACTGCTGGTGACCTTCTACTGTTGCTCCATAGAGAGCATTCTAACCTATTGCACAGTAGCAGTCAGGAAAGCGCTCCAGAGGGTCATTACCATCACTCAGAGGATTATTGGCTGCCCTCTCCTCCCCCCTGGATGAACTGTACAGTTCCCATTGTCTTAGGAAAGCTCAAAATATTCTTAAAGACTCATCTCATCCTGGACATTCTTTTCTTGAACTATTACCATCTGGCAGACAGTATAGGATAATAAAAACAAAGACAAATAGGCTGAAAAATAGTTTTTATCCCAGAGCTATAACCATATTAAATTACCACAGTATAGTGCAACATTGAAGTGCAATATTAGGGGCAGCACAATGGTGAATAGAATGTGAAGGATGTGTGCATATAATGTATGTTCTTATTTGTGGTTTTTACTTGTGTGTAGTGTGCCCTGTGGACAGCACTTAATTTCATTGTGAGTTACACAATGACAATAAAGATATTCCATTCTATTCTATTCTATATGAAAATTAATCATAACATTCTATATATCAATTGTGTGATATGTTCTTCTGAATGAAAGTCTATATGAATCTCCATTTGAATGTGTTGAGTGCCTTTGTGTGTCTATGTATATATATGTACGCCTGCACACACACACACACACACACACACACACACACAATAGCATAGTAGATAATGTTGTAGTGGTTAGAGTGCCACCCTTTGACATTTGAGACCAGGATTCAAATCCAGGCTAATAGCCGTCTTATCAGAAGGGGTCCTTTGACAAAGACTTCCTATGGCTTCACTGCCTACCTCAGTTATGAGAGTGACACAATCTAAGAGAATCAAGCCAGTTCAATGTCACCAGAATTATCAAGGTCCATACTGATTGTCCAGGACAATCTGATGATAAATGGGTTACTGGAACAAACCATACTTGGACCAGACAAGAGAACCTGGAATTTATCAAATGCAACTACAACAGTAGACTTAATAAGAGGGGATATATAAAATATATTTGAGAACTATAGATGGACAGAAGATCTACATCCACTTCAACATAAAGAAGAAAAAGCTGATCTTACAACTTGAGATAGACCAACTGCAGATTACATCCTGCACTCAAGAAGACCTGGAAGAAAAACTGGAAGTTTAGCCAACACCTGAAGCTGGAGCATTATTGCCACCTTATCCATTATATAGCACAGCAATTGATATGAAGCATAAAATCATGGATAAACTAGCTACAATCAACCCTTCAGATAATACCAAGACTCAGTGGAGAAATACCATCAGATAGTATTGTGGAAGATGCCTAGGGAGCCCTCTT
>NW_015387726.1:256055-262752 GCF_001527695.2 Protobothrops mucrosquamatus | reverse complement strand
TATAGGTTGGCTCAGATCAATTCATCAAAGTCCTGTCAGTATTGTAGAAAAGTATAATCTGCACATTATCAGACATGTTTTCAATGCCAGGTATAGCAAAAAATGACAACTAGCACTTTGAACTGAATTGCAACTAGAAACTGACTGATAATCTATGAAACTCACCTAGCAGAGGTATAATGCCCATAAATGCTCATGCTGTTGCATTCCGAATCAGTGCAATTCCTGAATCATCTTCAAGGGCAGACTTTTGTACAGCATATTGCAGTAGTCCACATACAAGGTGACCAAAACATGAGTATTACAAGGGTCTTCTAGTACAGGAGAGTGCACAATAGGCATACATGACAGAGCTATCATGTGCCCTTTGAAGCTGAGAATATAGGAAGATACCCCAAATTGTATACCAGCAACATCATTCAGAATTAAAGAGAAGAGTGCCCTGGGCCAAATGATCCATATACCCACATCAACTTGGTCATGCTAGAATTGAGCTTAAGTTCTGTCCCTTCCCTTCCAGACCCTTATTGTATTATATGCTCCCCCTTCAACTTCAAGGGGAAAAATAAGAAATTTGGTCCAACTCAAAATTAATGTAATAAATAAAATACAATTAGCTTCCAGTTTTATCTACACATGTGATCTGCCTGCTTTTTAAAGTATTTTATTGCATACACACACCACACAAATGTGTGATTGTGTATGTGTGCATGTGTATATAAGCATTTTATGTGACAATAAAACATTTTACCAGCCTTGGAATTTGACCCTTCCAAAACTCAGGATGTATTGGTCATAATGGCTACTCAGAGTTGATCCCAAAATATCTTGAAAGAAACAGATGAAGAAATCTACAGCAAAGATGCAGTAAGGTATACTTGTAGTACAAAATAAAGGAGATTCCTTTAGAGAAATAAACATAGAATAATAGATTTGGAAGGGATCTTGGAGGTCTTCTAGTCCAATCCCCTACTCAAGCAGGATACCCTGTACCATTTCAGATAAATGGTTGTCCAATCTCTTTTTGAAAGCCTTCAGCGATGGCTTCTGAACACAAACTGTACCATTGGTTGATTGCTCTCACCATTAGGAAATTTCTAGGTTGCTTCTCTCCTTGGTTAGTTTCCATCCATTGTTTTTCTTCTTGCCTTTTGCTGCTTTGGAAAATAGTTTGACCATTCTTGTAATCAGTATTCTTGCAGAAAATGTAGAAAAATGAGTATTCCATGTAGAAGATTCTTCAGTAAGAAAAAAAGGCATATCAAAAGTTAAACATTCATATTTAACTTTTGCACCAGGACAAATTTCCATAGATTTCTCATCCATGTTTACACAAAGAAACCATCATGATGTCTGTCTGATATTGGCTCAATACGACCTAGTCAGCTGTGATTTCTAAATAGATTGTGATTAAATAAACCATATCTTAGCCTGATGCATCAATCTAGTCACTTAGAGAAAAGCTAAAATACAGTGAATATTCTATAAAATTAAACCCTATTATATACAGTATTTAATCTTTTTCCATTTTCTGCTGGATATTTTATACAAGAGCATCTTGACGCACTATATCGTATTTTCTCCCTCCTTCTAAAATATTTCTATTTTTTTTTCTTCCACCTTTAATAGCCATTACATTGTGAAAACACCCATAGGCTCTTCTGACAATTTATTAATCCAGAAAAGGTGTATATCTACAAAATTCTACCTGGATATTCATAAAAACAGGAAAAAAAGAGCAGATAACAAGCTATGAATTGTTTAACTTGCTGAAAATCACTCAGATTATCTCCCCCTTTCAAATCTTTTTCCAGGCCTGATAAATATCCTGGAATTCTAGTTTTTTTTTAAAAAAATCTATTGTTACAGACCATTTGGTTTAATGATTTATTGCACTTAATTATTAAGCAGATAATAAATAATAAATAAGATGAGAAATGTTATGTATTGCTAAATGAAGACATCATTTACCAGGAAAAATGCTTTAAGAGAAACTGTTGTTCAGAGCTGCCAAGGAGATCTATGCATTAATCAAAAAAATGCTTTGGCTTCTTTCTTTTGGCAAACTCCCATGGGTGATTCAAGTGTAGCTTCTCTCAGTAGTGAGCTCAAGAAAACAGCTGGGAATTCAGCCTTAAGGGAAAAGCTGGCCAGAGATGAAAGGCAGAGCTACGTGTGCATTTTCTCCTTTTCACACATCTCAAGGGACCTGCCATTAGATATATGAAGGTAGCTTGGGTAATATAGAAGCGATATGTGGGACATAACTTGGGATCGGGTGGGGGGAATAAAAGCATTCAATGTGCTGAAATGGAGAAAAGAAAAAGAAAAATGGTTATTGAACATAATCTGAATCCTGTTCAATATAGTGGGTCAACATACTCCTACTAAGGTTGATGCTATTTCACAATTGCTAGTAGTTTGAGTGTTGCTTTCATATCTGAAGATCTTAAAATCTGAATGATGGATAGCAGTGAAGGCCATGTCAAAACACATTGGAAAATTAGTTAATTGTATGGAGATATAACTACTAAGCTATATCTAAACTAGGAAATGAATACCCTAAAGCTCTTGTGCCTTTTTTGGGGGGGGGGTACTTTGTGCTACAAACCACACCTCGTGATGTGCACTATTTGTGCATATGCTTACCATTCCCATAAAAGATAGTGATTCCCACAATTTCAG
Organism: Protobothrops mucrosquamatus; assembly: GCF_001527695.2. Taxonomy (NCBI): domain Eukaryota; kingdom Metazoa; phylum Chordata; class Lepidosauria; order Squamata; family Viperidae; genus Protobothrops; species Protobothrops mucrosquamatus. The sequence continues at coordinate 260,067 of NW_015387726.1, read as the reverse complement.
ATCATAAACATGCATAAACTGTTAAATCAAAAATTCAGAATTTTTGGAAGAATTGAACTCTTCTATTCCAGGAATCATATACTAACTGTAACTTGAGGAGAGCAACAAAACCCATTCTATTGCCATAGCTTCACTCAAGGGTAGCAAATATGTAAAATTATTTTTGCAAAAACCCAACTACTCAAAATCCCTTTATTTTACAATAATATTGTGACTCAGCCATGGGAATTCCACGTATATTCCATATACAAAACCAGAGTACACATTTCTGAAACTACTTCAGATATTCAGAAAATATCTGAATCCCTTATTTTCTCAAGATTACCACATCTAATCAGATCAGGTCATAGATATCATTCAGCTTCTTTAATCCTTTTGATCAACATGCCTTGTAGCTAGTCCTCTAAGTTGCAGGTGATCTGGTCACATTTAGACCTTTCTTCTTCTTTAGAAAGCCAAGCGGCATCTGTTTCTTATATTCTCATGATTTTCCTTAATGTTTGCACTGTCATTTGGGGGGTAGAATATATTATCTTTGCTTGTTTTTATGGAAGCTATTAAACCTAGAGAATAAATCTTGTGGGAATTATACCCTAGGGCAACCTTTCCTAATCTTGGCCTCCTAGATGAGGCTACTGTATTATAATTTCCACTATCCCTAGTAAACACAGCTACTAAGCAGGGATGATTGAACTTGTAGTCCAATAGCATCAGGGGAATACTTTAGAATAGTCCAGTATAGCCTTTCTTAGAGTAGATTAAAGCACTTCTTCTTTTGTCTAAAATTGGTAGGCTTAAAGCATAGTAAGAAATATGAAACATAAGAATAAAATTGCTCCTCCAGGTTAAAGCATATCAAGTAGTTAAGCAGGGCAAAAATTTCAACTCAGGATGAACCCAATATCTAATTCAACACAATGCAACTCTGTATGTTTTCAGGAGATAATGAAAAAGTAAAAGAAAAAGGAAACTCATGCTACCAAACTAATGTTCTATCTCGGCAATAAATGTTTGCATATTAAATTCTCTCCTGAAAGCACACCTGTACAATATTGCCTATACAGCATCTGATTGTAATTAAGCAGCTGGTGTATTACTATTCGTCTCTATTGTACCACTCCTAACAGAATTGCTTAACTGTGATTGTATTCTTCCTGTTGTTGAATTCCATTGGTGCTTGTTTCTCCACATAGTGAATCCTTTGAATATTTCCATTTCCCCTTGTTTCTGGCAAAGAACCACTTAAGGTTTACATAATGCAAAAAGCAGTAAAATTCATATATATATATATATATATATATATATATATATATATATATATATATATATATATATATATATATATATATATATATATATATATATATATATATATATATATATATATATATATATATATACATACATACATACATACATACATACATACATACATACACACACATACACATACACATACACACACACACACAAAAGAATGTGTGTATGTGTGTGTGTATGTGTTTAATAACGTTAAAAACAAGAATCCCGGGTATACATATATCGTGGCAGTAATAAAAATATCCAAACACCAGGATAAAAATCTTAAACCAAAGCTGTTATAGATTAAACAGCTTTGGTTTAAGATTTTTATCCTGATGTTCGGATACTTTTATTACTGCCACTATATATATATGTATGTGTGTGTGTGTGTAACTGTGTGTTTGTGTGCATGTATATTGTGCATAGGTGTGTGTGTGTGTGTGTGTGTGTGTGTGTGTGTATGTGTATGTAAAGGTAAGGGTTACCCTTTCCATTGGAGTCCAACTCTCAGGGGTGATGTCCATCTCTATTTCTTAGCCAAGGGAGCCAGCATTGTCCAAAGACCCTTTCTATGTTCATGTGGCCAGCATGATTATATGCCGAGGCACACAGAATGCTTTTATCTTCCCACCAAAGTGGTACTTATTTATCTACTCACATTCACATACTTTGGAAATGCTAGGTGGGCAGCTAGCAGTTGCTTTTACAACCACAGTTGAGGCCAAAATTTCTGTTGGTAGGTAAGACAGTTGTTAAATGAATTTTGCCCCATTTTACAAACTTTCTTGCCAGAGTTGTTAATTGTTGTGAATCACTACAGTTAAGTTAATAACACACTTGTAAATTGAATCTTGCTTCCACATTGACTTTTTTTTGTCAGAAGATCGCAAAAGGTAATCACATGACTGCATGACACTGCAACTGTCATAAATATGAACTAGCTTCGACCCATCCAAATTTTGATCATGTGACCATGGCAATGTTGCAATGGTCATGTGAAAAATGGTCATAAATAACTTTTTCAGTGCCATTGTAACGGTCACTAAATGCAGATTTATATGTATATTCATACACCTCAGTATGTATGAATCAGTTTTTCATATGACAATATGTTGTTTGGTAGCAGAATACAAAGTTATTCCTTTGAATGAGATCCAATAAAAACATAAAAAGACAGTATTTAATGTTTTGATCTGATAAAAATAACCCAATTAATTTAATGGCATTTTTACTTTACAAATTAATATCAATTTTTTTTCTTAAAATGATTGTGAACACCATCTCAAAAAAGACATTCTCTCTTTTTTAATGAATGCCCTGTTTTATAGAATGCCTGCTGTGATCCATGTGTGGACTGTCTACAAATGAAGCATGCCTCTTTCTTTGAATGATTGTTTTTCACTAAAATGTGCAGATTTAATTGATTAATTAATTATTATATATTATTATATTATTATATATTTGGATTTATATCCCGCCCTTCTCCTCGCGGACTCAGGGCGGGATATAACAAATTATATGTCAAACAAAGACATATAATTAGTCAGACGGATTCCCCCATCCAACATTTGGTAAGAGCTATAACAAAAACTAAGCCTCTGTAGATCCTCTGGCATCTGTTTCAATGAGGTGTTGCATCTTGCACAGAGTAGTAATGCACCTCAACAGAAGGAGGCACCTTAATCATCCTGCACCTTGACGAAGGTCAACAAAGCATCAACTTGGCTCTATTGTTAGAGGGCTTTTGAACTTAAGGCAAAGATGTAGAAGTGATTAGAAATAATTTCATTGTTTTCGTTCACTGCAATAATGTTTCAGAGGTGGACATTGCTGAAGCTTTTCACAAAGAAAGCTCCCCATCAAATGTCCACATAACCCTCCAGAAATCACATTGCTTTAATGCATAATGACTGTCCCCTCAATATCTATGGCGATTCTCAGTCGTCCAGGTCATGGTTGTTCCAAAGGTGCTTTTTCAAGAGGCAACTGGATTTTCTTGTTTTTCTTTGAAGATGTTTCCCTTCCCTTTGAAATGAAATGTCTTCAAAGAAAAACAAGAAAGTCCAGTTGTCTCTTGAAAAAGCATCTTTGGGTGTCCCCTGAGTAGATGGATATTTATAAAGATATCCTTCCTATAAGCAGCTACTTTCATATAAACTAATATACAAGCTTGGGAGAATGAGGGCTTACTCTTGATAGTTGAGTAACAACTCCAAAGAGGTGGGTGGTATCATAAAAAAACAAATTTGATTTGATTTGATTTAAACTGAGCTACACTTAAAAATTTCAATATTTCTATTTAATTATTTTCATACTAAAAATTAAAGTTTGGCTATAACATCAGCAGGGGCTTTTGGGACTTTAGAGAAAGGGGGGGAGAAACTGCAGGCACCCCTAGGCCACTGTTTTCCCATATGAAGCAGACCATTGTCTGTTTAGCAACCTTGATTGTGTGAAGTACATGCAAAAGAGAACCAACTTTGTAGACAATCCTGCTCAATACCTGAAGACTAAAGATGGTGAATCTAGCATGGCATTAAAGATTCCAGGTCAACAGAAGGAATGCTTTCGGCTTTCTATGTATAAACTCTATTCATGGAAGAGCATGTGAAAATAATTTCTTAAAAATCCAAACTCTGTGATATGTGGGAGATTTATCAATCATTTATCCTTAGAACAGCAGAAGACAAATTGTTTCAAATAGAAAGTG
>NW_015387726.1:235675-255955 GCF_001527695.2 Protobothrops mucrosquamatus | reverse complement strand
CCAATCAGAACACACCTCCACCCAATCAGAACACAGCCAAGCTCCCACCCAATCAGCTCCAACCCCACTGGCAGTTAAAAGGAAGAAACAGCTGCGATCACACACCACTCTTAGAAGCACGAAGCTGAAGACACCAGCCTGAAGATGACGAATGTGACTTCGTCGAAACGTCGCCAAGGTACTTTTAATTCTACGCGGGTGAAAACCCGAATAACTAAAGACCTATATATATATATATATATATATAGTAACAATAGGATGTAGGGTGATTTTTCTTTTTTGAGCCCCCTGCATCAGTGACAATATTAATTAAATAAAACCCTGCTGGGTTCTTTAAATATTTGCAGTTCTCTGCAGCTCTATTTAGTAATGGAATTAAATTAATGAGCTCATTAGTTTCTGCCTTAATCTTTCAAATATAAACATGACAATCAGGCTAAATCTTATTCTTCCTTTCCTTGCAGTGAAGTGTATTTCAGGAAAGCCAGGCTAACCCTGCAATAATCTGCTATATCAGTGTCTATCCCCCTCCCTCCTCCCTCTCTCTCTCATACTTAAAAAGCAGATAAAGACCATAAAGACCAGATAAAGACCAAGAACCTTCCATTTTTTTTGCAGTATATATAATTACAAAATCACGTTTAACTCTATGGTTGCAAAAAGAAAAGCTCTCTATTTATTATATGTTTTTTCAAATCATTAAAACCATAAATTCATTTTTTTCTATTTCATGTAGACATCTTAAGGGATTTCCAGTTATCAATAAACACAGATGTTATCTTTTCTCTAATCAAGAAAATCAAGTTTGGCCCTCTCTGCAAGTTCCATCATCCTCACTAACCTTTCTTCAATTCTAGGTAGTACTGAATCTTTTCACTTTTGAGCATCTTGGCAGGAATATAATTATTTTTGTAATTATATATGCTGCAAAGAAAATTGAAAGCTACGTCTTATTATTCCTTTTCCTTTTTTCTTTTTTTCTCTCTTTTTTATTTATTTTATATTAGTTGTATCTAAATCTCAGATCTATGGACATTAACTCCCAGAATTCTCAATAATATCTGATTGGGAATTTTTGGAAGTTGGAGTCCACATCATTGAATAGTGCTAGGTTGGCAAAAAAATATGCTAAATTTTAAAGTGCTTTAATGTGGTTTTGGATTACTGCAGTGCGTGAACCCAGTGAAGCCAGAACGTTGGCTTTTCCAACTAAAAAAGGCAAATTATTCTGATCTCTTTTTAGTAACTTAATAAAGTTGGTGACTGCAAGAAGTAAGATTTGTCATGATAGAAAAATTGCTTGATCCAACCAGGGTTATCTTATATTATTGAAACTGCAGAGTAGTTCATTTATTTATTTAAACAGAAATGATTTCCAGCAAAATTAAAACAAGACAATCCCTGTTTCTAATATTATAATCTAAAAATACACAAGGGGATAAAGAAGGAAAAGAAAATAAGAAATGGGGTAGTGGGTCTTACAGTGACTAATATAATGCTTCCAATGCTTCAAAGATGAACACTGTACTTGCTGTTTCCTGAAATAATCTATTTAGCTAAAGTTTGTGTTATTATTATAATCTCTGGACTCCATCCAGAGTCATCTTGTAGGGGAGATGGGCATCATAGAAATTTAATAAACAAATAATAAATAAAATAAATAATCTTGAGATCACAAGATAAAACAAAAACAACTCATTCAGCTGAGGAATTGATCTCAATATAACAGAGATTATAATAGAAAGGAAATGAACATTCAGAGACTGGGTTCTACTTTATATAAATTGCTCATAGACTAATGTTTAATCTCTGTTTATCATATTTTTGGTTTGCCCTATGTCACCAAATGTGTCATATTTATACAACTGTATCCTCCACATCATCTTTTTATTTTACTCAGTTTTATTGCATTAAAACTGAGATGTAAATGATCATTACTGATGAAACTACATAAAGCAATCTCTTTTGATTTTCCCACCCTGGCAAAAGCATTTACAGCCCACTCCAATGTGATATTCAAGAAGTAAGTATTTGTATATCATAACTGGTAAATCTGCCTCAGTAATAAAAACTGTTATCAAGTTGTCGCACTATTTTAATGGTTAACATCAGCGCATCATTTCACTTCACAATGCTATTGCAAAGGTGTGCTTCACTCAAATATCCAATAAATTGGTTCCCTTTCAGAAATTGCAAAGCCACAATAATTACTGCAATTGTTTAATATAAAACTTCAAGTGATACAACACTGGAATGCTATAGCCTGTCCTACAGTGATATTGCATAAAATTATGATATTTGTGGCTAGCACATGAAAGAGGCTCCTGTTTTTAGGAACACAGATAGGAGGTCAATAAAAATCAAGATACTGCATTGTTTAGGAGAAGATGAAAGCAGCCCTGATAGATATTTTTGATATTGTTTGAACTACTCCCCTGAACACATTATTTTTCCTCTGAACACATATATTTAATAGCAGATATGGAAATATCTTTCCCAATGGCTCTAACATCCAGCAGCACATAAAAAATATTTTCCCCAACTCTTAATTTTAGTTCTTATTACTTTTGTGTTGTTGTTTTCTTCTCCCTAAAACAACCATCATGGATTAGAAGAAAGTCCACATTCTTCCTTGTTTTTGTTGTTGAGTTTTGACACTAGAAATAAAACAGTAACAAGTGAGTCTAGATAGTGTTATAGAAAGTAAAATTAATAAAGGATTCAAATGAAACACAAACAACACCCCTGAGTAGCACATAAATATATATGCTCTCATAAATGGATTAAAAGGTATATCTGTGTGAATACAGTGCAGAATATATTTCTTGACACAATAAAAAAGCAGGTGGAGGAAAGCTGACGGTGCAAACTCAAAATATGGTTTTGTAATTGTTTACGTATTTCTGATATTTTTTCTATTATTAGTGTTGTTTCTCAATTTTTTCAATAAATCATTAAGGGTTTTTTATATGATATGATGCTTATGAATTTTAAGTAAGGTTTATGGATCGGGGAATTGCAGAATTTGCAGATATAAATAAACAGAGTTGTGATTTAGCTATGCCTACTAAGGCTGTCAAATTTATCAAGAGTTCTACTGGCGTTTCAACTAGGAAAGCTGCATTTTCTAGATTCATACACCACAGAAGTGGAAAAGAAGTTCAGATGTAACAAGATAGCATTACTTTCTGTCCAACTAACCCGATTCCTAGTCAGCAACTCATTTTTAATATAGTATAAGCAGTAATTGTATTTTGAGCAGTCAGCCCTAGTATCTTTCTAGCCTTCAGCAAAGATTCATTGACCGGGACTATACAATGTCCAATAGAATGAGATTACCATTTCATTTTAATGTGTTCGCATCTCACTAGAAATTGAAAATGATCACATATGGAAGGATAGTTCAGGTTCATTCCCCTGCCTGCTGAGTTGGTTTCTATTTAACATGCTTTTAAAATATTTAAAAATCCATTTAAATAGAATAGTAGGATTTTTTTAAAAAAAATTACTTGGAGTCAAAATTGGTATAGTCCATGCTGGGGCTTCAGTGTGTGTGTGTATGTGTGTGTGTGTGTGTTTGTGTGCGCAAATAGATTTTTATTCCCAGCCATACCTTTAAGAATAAGAGTAAGAGGAATTGGTAGATTTCTTCAACTCCTGCATCTTATCTACCCTACGGAAGGAAGGAACTTAGGAGATCAAATGAGAGCCTTGGTTGTTCCTACCAGAAAAGAGAGAACTGAAGTATCTTCTATTTGCTTTCTGATAATGGCTGAACTATAGAACAAGAAAAGGCGCAGCCAAACTGCTTTTTATTGTCCAAGTAATAAAAGTTATTAATGTCTTTCTTGTTTGTGCAATAGAAATAGCTGAGGTTCATCAAGGAAAATAATAATTATTAATAATAATTGATAAAATGTATACATTGCCTGACTCCCAGAGACTTTGGGTGGTTTACAATTATTAAAACCATTTTAAAATAAACCAATATGAAACAAGCAGAAAACAAAAGAACATTGATGGCAAAGAAAACTAATCCAGAAGAGAACAAAAAAGAACTGGACATCAGTCATCCTTGACAAAGGCCTAGGTGAAGACAAAAAGCTAGGTCTTCCAACCAAACATTCTTTTGGTGCCCACATTGGGACAAGTGTCATGAAAAGCCAACTGTGTTCAAAATTCAGGTAATTACTAAAGAATAGGTAACTGTTCTTGTTGAAGCTTTCTTTTCTCTCTCTCTCTGAGGTATGAAGTAGTTACTAACACAAAGAAAGCTAGAAGCTCAGAAATTCATTAATCAGATTTATTGAAAGGGGTAAATGGGGTTAGGTTATGGAACTCTTGGCAATGGATACATTTATTTCAACATCTTTATCTTTAGGTTTGCCAGAGCATGGATTCCTTGATACTCTTGCTAACTATTTAATGATAAGAGAGGACGTACAGTATTTATAATCCTGATGGTTCTAGAAGAAGAAATTGAGCATTTCATTAGGTGCATGGTATATAAATGCTACAGGGTTTTGTATTTTCATGTAATGGTTCGGTATTGTAGTGCAGAGTGAAGTAAGCATTTTTTTTAATCATGAAGGGGTCATGGTTGGATTATACTGCCTTGTCCTTGGTGAGATACTTGTGTAAAGCTGGATGATGTTTCTCATGTGCAATCCAATTAACCTTGAGAAACAGATAATCGTTAACTCCAAGATAGTCTCACTACTTGGTATAAACAGAGTTGATGATCTCATTCTTGGCAGGAATCTTGAACCCTGAAGATCTCTTTCTTGATAGGAGGGCAAAGCATTCTAAGATACAACAAGCTTGTTCTCCTGCCCTTGATAAAACCCTGTGAGATGTGACCACTGAAAAGCAGGTGTACTTAATTATGGTGCAGAGCTCCAAGAAGTTCATTACATATTTTATACTCCAAATAGAATATATTGAATTCAAGATTAATTTTTATTTATTAGTTTATTGGTATTTGATATATAACCTGAAATACATTTCTTTTCTGAAGTCAGAAGCATCTTGTATTTTTCCAAGATCATCACAATCATTTTTGCAAATTGGGCTTCATATATATATGATTTTATTTTGTTTATGCCTTATCAGATTGATGCACCTTCCCAAAGAGGGAAGGAAAAACTGAGATCACTAGTTGCATGTCTTTATGCTACCAAACTGTATGGTCATATTATAGAAGTTATTTCATTTCCTCACGTTTTATTTACTACAAGAACAGTATAGATTGTGAGACCCCTATTTACAGACTCGGGTTAAGGGAATGTTGTCAGGTGATGCATCTCCTGGAAGATAGTGGCAGCATCATTAATTACCAAACAGCTACATCAGGGCAGGAGACAAGAGTAAGACTATGTAGGACCTATGGGCTTCTGGGAGAAGGTATGAGTCCAGTAAGGGTATAGGAGCTGCTTCTTAAAGTCACTTTAATCTCTTTTTTCTACCCTAGATTTGTATAAGAGATGCAGTATGTCAGAAGTCAGTGCAGAAATATTTGGTTTCTGGTACTTTTATTTTATTTTTTTTTAAAGATTTTTTTAGACAGTACAATGGGTACAGTTTAGATAGTACAATATTTATCGGTTGTAATTTCAAGAAGGCAGGTTGTTGTGCAAAGGAAAGACATGATAGCAAGGTCAATTCTTTTATCAAGGCCAAAGGATATGAGAAATTTCAGAGATTAGTTCATATTTCCCTATGAAAAAAATCTAAATTAGTCAAGTAGGTAAGACAACATTTCTTCTTGCAATTTCTAAGAATGAAATAGTGAGGTAAAAATGGCTAGACAAATATCCATTTCCACCTAGTCTAATCTCTAAGGTTTGTTTGATTTGAGACCAGATCTGCCAGTCACTGCATCCAATACACCTCTCCCCTACAAGAATATTTATAGAAGCAGGTACCTGTCATCAATTCCTGGCAATGAAAGCAAGCATTATTATCACTTATCTTGTCCCTTTTTCTTCACCACTTCTAATAGCGTCTTCAAGATGAGTTATAAAGTTTACAAATGCTCATCCTTGCCTAAAGCTAAGTGCACAGAGAGTGAAAATGAAAATTTGGTATACTGATAGTCATCTCTTTTTCTATAGGGATAGTGAAACTTTCTATAAGTTTTCTCCTAATCTACACATTGGTACTTTTTCTCTGAAACTTAATAAATAAATTTCAATAAGCAGAAACTAAATCCGATTCTATATTCAGGAAAAAACAATATAGAAACAAACAATGTTATGACATGGGTTTGGTGTAAAGATGCTTGACAATTCCATCTTCACAAAATGCAAATTGGTTTGATCAGCATTACATCACTCAGTTCAATGACTAAATGGGTTGCATTTATCTGAACACAGTGATACATTTCATAATGTGTTTAAAAACTACTGGTGTTATTTCCCTGGGGTATGTATACAACTGCATGAGTAATGTGTAAACAAAGGTTGCTTTAAAATTGTTTCTTCATTGCAGTGAGACGGGTGAGCTTCTTCTGATGAGTAACAGTATGAAACTTATTTCCTTCATTTTTACTATTCTAATTGTTCCACAGATTTTATCTCATTCCCTCAAAAAAAAAGTTGTACTCATTTATTTTTCCATACTAGATAATTGGGGTTCAGAATCTAGGAATGAATTAGAATGGGTTATCATTTGGACTCATACTGGGTATATTAAACTACCTTTTGGCACCAAGGATTGAATGGCCCTTGCCTACCCTTATACATTTAAGTTGCTATGAATATGTTAGCAAAAACTGCTGGTGTCACTCTTGCTTTAATTAAAAGAATGGATGATCCTACTATTCCTTTTTCATTATGTAAATCAAAGCAAATCAAGCAATAGTACATACAGAAGTCAAATTCATATTTTTCTTTCTGATTGCCCTTTAATTGTCACTCTGACCTCTGCTTTGTAACCCTAAGGCTGTATTTTAAATCTCATTTGCAATTCTGAGAAAAGAGGGACCGAAACTTATGAAAATCAGTTATAGCACATCTCTAGCACAGGCAACAAGGAACTGTGACATCCAATTTCTGCAGAAGGGGAAGCATAACAGTAATTAAATTTTCTGATCTTGTTAGCCAATTTCTCCAATCACTGCCCCAGAACTGGAGATGGGGAAGAGAGAAGGGACATTCTTGCGTCAGCAACCCTGGTGAGGCAAATTAGGTTTTCATGGATTATTGGGTTAGTTCCACTTCTCCCACTTTTTAATTTATTTGTCTGTATGTTCCACAGAGCTGAAAGGCCAAGAAATTTTACCTATTTTTTTAATTAAATTTAGAGGGGGGGAATGAAAAACTTTTAAAAGGTAGGACAAGTAAGTTTGAGGATGAGAGATTGGCAATTTTTTTCCTAGTTTCTTTTCATTTCCAACTTTCAATCTTGTTTTGCATTCCAAAAGAAGAGATTCTTCTTAAAATGTTGTTTAAAACATTTAAAAAATATTCTGCAGATATAATTTCACAGGGAAATATCTTCACAATAATGATATGATTCAAAAAATAAAGATTAAACTACAGTATACTAACAGATCTACAGCAGGCTGCTTCTTTGCCTTGCCTTTTCAGAATCAGCATTTCTGCTTCTAGGATATTTCTTGGGATTGTCTAAATGTTGTACTTTTATTATTGCAACAACAATAAACAATATTCCAAAAGCACCTAAGAGAAATCTACTGATAAATCATATGTGATTATTCAAGATGTAATAGTTTTCTAAAAATAATTTAGAGTCTAATATATTTAAAAATCTGTGATTTAAGCTTTCTTTTAAACAAAAGGTAAAAGCAATTGCTTTAGGACTTTTTGATAAGGAGACTTTGTCACATTGGATTGCAAATTATAAGTTATAATTATAATTTAAAATCTAGGATGTTACAGTTGATCAGTGATGTGTTTGTTGGAGCATAGAAGATCCAAGATGAAATGTAAGATCAGCTATGAAACTTATTTGAAAAAGGTACTATATAATATAACTAAAGTTATTTTACAGGATTGTTCTAGGAATATATCTAGAAATGAAGACTGAAATCAAGTTTGTACATTAAGATTTATTTAAAAGGGAGGTCATGATCTAATAAAGCCAATGTATGTAGAGAAATTGATTTCTCTGATTTGTCTTTTATTCTTGCTGCTGAATCTAAAATTTACTTGTTTAGGCTAGTCTTCTCCTTCTTATCATCTATTAAAGCAGCACAAAGTTATGAGGCAACCATATTTACCTCTTATCAAGGTTTACCTCTTATTAAGAGTCTTTAACAAGAGCTGTTTCCAGATATTCCTTTCTGATACATCTGTTTTTCTTTGACTTCCTGCACCTGTTTCTTTTTCATTCTCTCTCTTCCTACTCCCGTTGATCTTTTTTTTATCTTTACTTCTTTTGAATCAGGCACCTCTATTTAACAAGGTGCCTTTTCTCATATACCTTTTCTCAAACATTCTTCAAGAGGAAGCTTCATATTACAAAACTTAGCCCAGTCTCTCTATAAGAATACATTAAGTTTCCAATAAAACCACTGGGATAGTAGAGCACATCTGGCACGAGAAGGCTAGCTTTCATCTGGTGAATGGGTTTGATGTGACTGTCATGTGGAAGTATTTTATGAATGTGGCCACCACACGTTCTCAAATCTCTGATGTATTTCTAGTTCCAAAATGTTGTCCATCCTTTCTTTGTAGAGCATCTATTGAAAGGGGATAAGGGAGAATGACAGGATAGAACCTTTAATGTTTATATGTGTTACTGAACTTGGTAGTCTGGCTCTAATAGTACTATTTATTACCTTACCTTGGAAAAGCCACAACTTCCCTGTTATGGGGGAAAAGAGAAGAAATGCTATAGAGTTGTTTCAGACGAACAAAATTATTACCTCACTCTGATGGATAAGAAGAGAAAATGTGACAGTCAAGGTTACCCCAGTTAGATCTCAGAGCAATAGCAATAGCACTTAGACTTATATACTACTTTACAGTGCTTTTCAGCCCTCTCTAAGCAGTTTACAGCGTTGGCATGTTGCCCCCAACAATCTGGGTCCTCATTTTACCAACCTCGGAAGGATGGAAGGCTGATTCAACCTTTAGAGAATCAAACTGCTGGCAGTTGGCAGAATTAGCCTGCAATACTACCTTCTAACCACTGTGCCATCACGTAGTATGTCAATATAAACTTAGCATTTCCTTTTCCCATCATTTTTACTTAGAAATTCTTGAAAGCTGGCACCTCCTGAGCAATGCCTAGAAACAAAATTCGTTTTCTTGTATTATTAATCTGGCTATTAAATTTCAGCCTTTGGTTTTATTTTGCAAATAGGAAATCTAATCCTAGTGAATTACAAGTTGTTGCAGACTGCTGTTCTGATTAGAGAGGCCCTGGCTTTGGGAAGAAGTGAAGTAAGAGGCAACAGCTATAGTTAAATCTAGCAGATTCTAAACTGTAGTGGAGTGTGTGAGAAAAAAGTGAGCATAAAGAAGATCCACCCTATTTAGGTTTGGAAGTGAATGATTTTGCTCTGCTTTCAGCAGCATTAAGGACCAGAGAATGTGGTCATTGGGAGCAGTAGATCACATTTTCCAGGTGTCTGCTCTGAGGTAGGAGAAATGCTTCAGATCTTCAAGATGTATTTGCCAGAAAATTTAGCAAATGAAGTTCAATTTGACCTCTGAGTGCTCTGTCTTCTCTATGGGAGGGAAGCAGGGAGGCTGGGCATAATTGTAACAAGCTAGTAATTAAAAGCTTTTTAGCCTTTATGAGTTCCCAGCTCACATAGCTGTGGCAGGAGAAGTTGTTTTCATTTTACCTCATTATGTCTGGAGCAGTGAAACCGCAATAAATATAAGTGGGATTTGCCAACTATTGTCGCATCTGAACAAAGAAGGCATCAGGGATGTGAGCAACTGAAACAGAGTTCATATAAATGTTTGGGTTTGCTGGTAGAGATTAGCTGCCAGCAGGAAGCAATTTGCTAACGGGGTGGCAGGGTGGTGGACACAGTGAAATAGAAATTTAGCTCTCCAGGGCTATAGATTGCAGTCCCAAATCTTTAGGTCGAGTCAATAGCAAGCACAATTGATATTATCAAAATAATGTGCTATCTACCCCTGCTGATGTGGAAATGTTCACCGCCAGGTCTTGGAAACAGAGGCAAAAGGGAAATAAATCTCTATTATTGTAGAGATGACTTATCGCAAAAAGAGAAAGTAGAAGAAGCAGAGTGATTAGCATGCTGTTGTGACACTAAGAGGCAAAGTGATCCGTAGTCTCGAATTGCTACTCAGCATGTGCACAACCTTGCTTATAAGTTTGTCCTCTTTTGTCTTGTGAGCTGGAGCAAGTTTTCCATTAATTTTCAAAACATCACTTTTTAATGAATGTTGATTATCTGAACTTGTATTAGAGCCAAGATGCAGTGCAGAATTAGATTAAGCAAATCAGAGAGAATCCTAAATTCTATGTCAGTTCTTCCTTTGTCATGTGGAGATTTCAGTTTATACTGCATTAGTAACTGAATTTTTTTGATCAGCGCTAGACAGTCCTCACCATGCAATTGCCAGTTTAGATCCCATAATGTCCTAGAAATTTCATTATAATATCATTTTGAAGGATTATGGGGAATTCAAAATGTATCAAGTGTCATAACTGTCTGAAATACTATAAAATTTAAAATAATGGTGTCAATATCAATGAGCTCTATTAAACAAATTAAGAATATATGCAGGTTGTCTGAATAGTATTTTGAAGCTGGCAAAAAGAGCCAGATAAATTATTAATTATGCTTTTGGATACAACTCCCATATAATCTTCTCCATTTTAATTCCAAGAGAGAATCAGCAGATATGGGAGATTTAAATTAAGTAATATTATTGATAAAACAGGAGACAAATATCTGAATAGGACTGTAGTTTTAATTTCAATATACCACAGAATTTATTAATAATGCTTTCTTCCTTCCCCTTAATAGTAAAGGAACAGTGCCTTTTAGTAGAGCATCAGAGAAGAATTATGCTCTACTGAAGGGCATTGTTCTTTTAGTATTAAGACGGAGGGAGGAATTATAGAAGTATAGAGTTGGAAGGAATGACAAAGATCATCTAGTCCATCTCTGCAATATCCAGGAAATAATCCAATGCAATATCAAATATATTATCCCATGATGGCATACTGTATGCCATCAGATTTGTGTCAACTCTCAGTAACCAGATAGATACATTTTTCTCAGGACAATCTGTCCAACTGGTCTTTCAGGTTTCCCAGCCGTGCATTTAAATATCTTTTCCAAGGCCTCTCTGGCTACTATAAAATATTTCTTGACTTCAGGCTCTGTTACTGTTGATAATTTATTCTAAACAGCAGAAGCTATCCCCCATTTCAATATTGTCAATTCTAAGACTTAGTTTCACTTTTTCACTGTAATTCTTGACTTTCATTACTAGAGCTTGCTGATCATTTGTATTTTCAGCTATCAGACTACTGTTATCAGCATAGCTCAGGTTATTAATGTTGGAACTCATTGCTGGAATGTATTTCTATGCAGCAACTACAGTAGTATTTACCCAATAGATGGCAGTATTTACAACTTTGTATCTATAGTATATACTCTATGTCCTTTTGTTCTAAGTAGAGTTTCCTGTTCCCTGTCACAGCTATATAGCTGAGCAGTAAAGCACATGGTGACTGTATTCTTTGTTTGCTGTGTGCTGCTTTGTATAAATAGAATTTCTAATAATTAATATTTCTTCCTTCAATTTTAAAATGATCCTCATCTTCTTCCAATCTTACGTTATATTTAGGGGCAAACTCCTTCTTAGTCCTTCTCAGTCTCTTCATAAAAACTTCCAGTGTTGGAGCATTCATAGCTTCTGGAGGCAGGTTGTTCCACTGAATAATTGTTCTAACTGTCAGGAAATTTCTCCTTAGTTCTAGGTTGCTTCTCTCTTTGATTATTTTCCATCCATTGCTTCCTGTCTTGCCTTCAGGTGCTTTGGAGAATAGCTTGACTCCCTCTTCCTTGTGGCAACCCCTGAGATATTGCAACACTGCTATCATATCACTCCTCGTCCTTCTCTTCATTAAACTAGACATACCCAATTACAGCAACTGTTCCTTATATGTTTTAGCTCCAGTCCCCTAATCATCTTTGTTGCTCTTCACTGTACTCTTTCTAGAGTCTCAACGTCTTTTTACATCGTGGTGACCAAAACTGGATGCAGTATTCCAAGTGTGGCCTTACCAAGGCATTGTAAAGTGGTATTAACACTTCACATGATCTTGATTCTATCCCTCTGTTAATGCAGCCTAACATTGTGTTGGCTTTTTTGGCAGCTGCAGCACAGCACTATGTTGGCTTTTTTGGCAGCTGTAGCACAATAGTGTTCCATGCATTTATGAGAAGATTTATCAGATGCTGAAAATATCTCACAAAATCTTGCAATGCACTTCAATATGATTTTTCAGACCTTCAATAAGAATTTGCGTATTAAAGATATTTTGAAATATAAAGCTAAATATGTTATCTGCAGAAGATGACATTGAAAATCAGTGTTTTCAAGGTTCTTGAAAGCATAACAAAAGTCAACAGAAAAAAATATATGGTGTTGGAGAAAAGACATTCGCACTTTATTAATTTCGCTCATCATAATGGCCGAAGTTCAAGAATGGTGCCTGGGATAATCCTGAATGGCATTAAGCTATTCAGAGCTTGTAGTGTGCATGTTAATTTGAGTCTTAAGGCGTTAATACTTCTCCTGATATTACAAGTGTTGAGCAGAAAAACTGTTGCTACATTAGCATAACTGTAGTCCTACTCTGAGCATCCAACACAAGGTGGTAGCACTCAGAAATTATATGGTAAGGCACTTTATTAAAGAAGTGGAAGCAAGAATAATTTCTTACAATTAAGTTGTGACTGATATCAGGCAATGTATTAATGAAAAAGTTATACCCAATTGTAGTTACACAAAGTGAGAATGTTTATGTTGATAGAGTCACTAATGAAAGACACTTTTTGATTAGATGACTTAGCAAATGTTTATACATAACCCTTTTGATTTCAGAAAACTATTGGACAAAACATAAGAGATTTCAGAACAAATGCAGGCTTATAAAGAAGGAAGATAGGATAGGCAAATCATTTTGATTCCAAGATAAACACACACTTGCAGTGATTTGCACTGGATATAGGAGCTCCTGCTGTAATAAATCAAAGCAAAGAATTTACAGCAAATTAATGAAACTAATTTTCTGACTAGAATCATCTTGTGTGAATTATCATGTCCTTACTCATTAAATAAATTATCTGTGTCTTCCAAGACATTAAGAACACATCATAAATTACACTCCTTCATAAATAGCTTATGAATGTGATTAAATGTATAACAGAAAGAGAATATAAAGGAGTGGAATGCAAGTACAGCAAATTTTCAGTGTAAATAACAGCAACAAAATAAGAGGGCAAAATCAGATAATTAGTGAAGAAAATGAGAGACAAAGGAATAGATATAAATAAAAATAAAAATGGGAAAAATTGGCAAAACCATGCAATTCATATGCCAATCAATAAAATCTAATAGATTGGGTCTTTAGAAATAGGTGTTTATTGGCTAAGTTTTTATTTGGACAGCAGAGACAAAAATTGTTGCAGAGCTGAGGAGCAATGCTGACATATTAATCCAGCATACATGGCAATATTTTGGCGTGATATGCATTTTTAGGTCTTTGAGCCAAAGATGGTTTGTCTCCAATAATAGCACCCAATCAGTCAGGTTCAGTGCTATTTTAATGTAATGTAATGTACAGTAATGTCAACCCAAATAATTATATTAATTTTAAAATAAGAATATAAATACATAAATGAAAATGAAAATTTAAAATGTAAATACATACATCCTATACATAAATGTATTTTGATAGGAAAACCGATCAAAATTTAATTTGTGTTTTGGGCCTTTCCCTATTTTAATTTAAATATTCATTTTACAAACTTCTGAACAAAAGCAGAGAAATTTAACAATTATAATGTTAAAAACATGTTGCTACATCTACAGATGCATAATATCTAGTATCTAAATCTCCAAGGTTATCTATAGATCTTTTATAGATGGTGGTCAGGATAGCATATATTATTGGGGC
Organism: Protobothrops mucrosquamatus; assembly: GCF_001527695.2. Lineage (NCBI taxonomy): Eukaryota > Metazoa > Chordata > Lepidosauria > Squamata > Viperidae > Protobothrops > Protobothrops mucrosquamatus. The sequence continues at coordinate 241,810 of NW_015387726.1, read as the reverse complement.
TTGGTTATCACAATAGCTTTCCATATATCTGATCTTAAGAGAAATTATTCCACATCAACCTGTGCCCATGGAGAAAACTAAAGTAACTATTATGATCTCCTTTTTACCCATATAGATTTATGAATCTTATTTAAGGACATACCTCTTATAAGGTAGGGAGACTGACAAAGCCAAGGAAACTCATGCCTGCCATCTTTGAGTTGATTTTGTACTTTAAAATGTACCTGTCAGTGTTCTTTCTCTGTGAATTTCAAAGAAAAAACAATATGGGAAAGCAAAATGTCTTTCTGGAAAACTTGTCCAACACTGATCTTCCCAGTTAGATACTTAGTATGGTTTCCTAGACTTTTGGAATTTCCCATAAAACAATTTGGAAACAACTGAGTTACTAGATTGTTGACTTTCCCATGGAAAAAAAACAGTGGATGGTATTTAGCACAAAATACCTCTGAATCTAAAGTTGTTGCTGCTATTGACTTGTATCTGTTGGTTTGAGATGAGAATTTACCAGCACATTATTGCTATTGACTGGTTGCTATTCTTTATAGGAATGTAACCTTGGCATCTAGAGGATACAATTTGTAGCTATTTAAATTTATTTAATGCCCTCAGAGTGCACAATATGCCAAGTACCAAAACAGCCTTGAATCCCCCTCCCTCCCCCAAGGACATCATGAACTGACAAAAGGTTGTATTTCTTATTTACCCTACTGTATTAGAATAGTTAAGAAACTGGGATAGATGCTGAAAACTCAATGAGTAACTTATTTACAATCATAAGTAAACCACAGCCAAGTAGATTGGCCAGCTTTGTCAATGTGCTGCAACTAAAGATGTTGAAAAAATTGTATAAAACCTTTCATCAGTCAGAATAAATACTAGGCATGTGCTATATATAATATCAACATATATTAAGTTATTTTAAATGTCATTTCACCTTCCACCATTTCCAAACTGACATCCATTAAAAAGGTGGATATGTGATATCTAGAAAAGCCAAAGAAGAAGATCCATCCTTAGCAGTGTCAAAGACATTGTAACACCTTTTGCTGGAATGAACTAATGGCCCATCTACCTCCTCTTCCTTCTGCATAGTTCTGAACTATGCCTATGTCCATGAATAGTCTTTAGGTGTTTCTCATGCTCCATAGGGCTCCTTTGAAGTATGGGAAACTGACTTCCTGCAAAGAAAAGCACCATTTGTTTTGCCAAGAATTCCCAGCTACTGTCTTAAAATGTAAACACAATAGGCAGATGAAGCCCAGTATGCAGACAGCCATCGGGAACAAAAAGGAAAGGTAAAGCTGTCAGGGATTGATAGTGAAATGTCTGAAAGGGTCAGAAAGTTCAGAGAACCATGCAAGGTATCCTTCAAAAGTTGGAAGGGAGAAAGGAGGAGAATTTGTCTATTCTCTTTTTGGTTGTGTTTTGCCTGCTGTTCAAAAATGGAATACGTCTAACGTATCCTCATTGTGTGAGTGTATGACATTTCCTCAGTGTTTTCTGTGTTTATATTTGGTGTCTGTGCATTTTGTCACTCTCTGTGTATTTCTTAGAGTATCACTGCTTTGCCTCCTGGAAATGGGTCTGGTAGCAGATAACTGGAGTTCCAAGAATGATTTATATCTTGGGATTCTGATTCCATTTCTGGCTTGTACTTTAGCTTGTACTTTAATAAATCTTTGTATCTTTTGGAAAATAGATGCTTTATGCCAGGGCACATCTACAATAGCAACTGATCTGTAACAGAGCCCACAATGCATTCCTAACATTCCAAATGTGCCTCCCTGGTCAATAAGATTCTTATTGGATTCTTTTACACACATTTTGTGTACCCACTAAGAAGCAGATATATTTCACATTTGCCCAGAAACTGGATCTTCTATAAATTCCTGGAAAAGCAAGCAGACCTATCTGGGTGTGAATCACATTTCTTTTTCACAGCTTTATCATGTTGTACTATCTGTCAAAATGATGACAGGCCAAATCAGTGGGAGATACTGAAAATGTTGCTGTAACACCAGTTGTTTTGCATGTGTTTTTCTTGCATAATTATCCCCCTGGAGCTGGTGATTGGGAGGGTTCCCAGGAGTACCTGAATCCAATATGGTGACTCTCAGCAAACTCATGAGCTCTGCACCAAAGGGCTGAAAGGATTTGGAAAAAGGGCTGTGTGCTCCATGTTTTTATGTTCTTGAAGTCTCTGAGCAGAAAAAGTTAGCTGCTTGTGAAATCCCTCCATCTGTGATGTTATTTATCCATGCTGCCAGGGCTATTTGTTTTGTTTCAGGCTGGAAAGTATGCAGGGATCATGGCTTAATTGTATTGTTTGCTGAATTAATTGTTTTGTTTGATTTGTCTTTCTCTTGGGATGCCTGTGAGAGCAGGAAGATTTGCCTGGCACAGAATAGAAGGGTGTTTATTTTTTTCCCCAGGGGAACAAAATAGAGGGATACACAGCCAGGAATGTGGAGAAAATTATGAATCCCCTCAGTTAATGAATGTGTACTATAAAGCTCAACAGCATGGGAAAGACATATAGATCAGAGCATAGGAATGTAAATAAAGGTTGTGTGTTAGTATTAACATCAAGGATGTGATGTACATTGATGTTTTTTAAACAGCAGGAGATAAGGGTAATAATTGTTGTAGAGATCCATTTTCAACAACCTTGATGCGAAGTTTAATCCCCCTCTCTTCCACACACATACACACAAAGAAACATCCCACTACCCAAGCATGGAGCTTAGCAGTTTTATGCTTGAAATCTGAAACATGTAATTAGAAAGAAAGAAACCTTGTCAAAATACTACAAAAAGGTTACAAAAAGACAATAACACAATAATTCTTATTGATAGCAGCATAGAAGGCATGCATTTTTAGTAAATTGATTCAGATTTTAAATATACTGCAATTAATAGTTTATTAAAAGACCAAGTAATTTTTCAAACAATTAGTCTTCTCTCCCTTCCCCCCAGTTTTCTCACTAGCTAATAGAGTGAACCTCTGTTACAAGGAGACTTTCCTACATATTTTCTCTGCATTTAGTCTATGTCATAAACATATCTTCATATTAGGGCGTGAATTTTCTTTTATATATTGTATATAAATGACAACATTATTTCTTGAATAAGAAAGGGATAGAATCAAAATCACATTAAGTGTTAATACCACTTTACAATGCCTTTGTAAGACCACACTTGGAATACTGCATCCAGTTTTGGTCACCACAATGTAAAATAATAATAATAATAATAATAATAATAATAATATATTATTATTATTATTATTATTATTATTATTATTATTATTATTATTATTATTATTATTATTATTATTATTATTATTAAGTTGGAAGGGACCTTGGAGGTCATCGAGTCCAACCCCCTGCTCAGGCAGGAACCCTACACCATTTCAGACAAATGGCTGTCCAGTCTTTTCTTAAAAACTTCCAGTGTTGGAGCATTCACCACTTCTGGAGGCAGATTGTTCCACTGGTTAATTGTTCTAAGATGTTGAGACTCTAGAAAGAGTACAGAGAAGAGCAATAAAGATGATTAGGGGACTGGAGGCTGGAATTGGGTATGTCTAGTTTAATGAAGAGAAGGACGAGGGGTGACATGATAGCAGTGCTCCAATATCTCAGGGGTTGCCATAAGGAAGAGGAAGTCAAGCTATTCTCCAAAGCACCTGAAGGCAGAACAAGAAGCAATGGATGGAAACTAACCAAAGGGAGGAACTAAGGACAAATTTCCTGACAGAACAATTAATCAGTGGAACAGCCTTCCTCCAGAAGCTGTGAATGCTCCAACACTGGAAGTTTTTAAGAAAAGACTGGATAACCATTTGTCTGAAATGGTATAGGGTTTCCTGCCTGAGCAGGGGGTTGGACTACATGACCTCTAAGATCCCTTCCAACTATTATTATTATTATTATTATTATTATTATTATTATTATTATTATTATCTTTTATTCATTAAACATGAACCTCAGTCAACTGAACATTCAAATTGGCTGGCACTGATGGTTGACACGGGTTGCTACCAGCATCCTAGGTGTCAACCAGGTATCTCCTTAAAATATAAGATGTTCCGAGTAGTGCAGTTTTTTGTAACATTGCTGGAGTTATTGCAGGAAGCTGCAGTTTCTTGATGTATTTTGCAAAGTTTTTGGACATAGTTCCCAGTGCCCCGATGACAATGGGTACCACTGTTACATGTTTCATCCAGGTCGTGATATTTCATAATTTCTTCCAGTTCCTTTTCTTCAACTCTGGCATCTCCTGGTACAGCAATATCAATCAGCTGTACGCTTTGGTTCTCTACAACTGTGATATCCAGCGTATTGTGTTCCAAATGGTGATCTGTCTGTATTCGAAAGTCCCACAAGATCTTCACTCTCTCATTCTCAACAACTTTTTCCACCCTATGTTCCCACGACTTTTCAGACACAGGCAAGTCGTATCGTTTAAACAGGGAAGTTGTATCATGTCCAATGTGTCTTTTTTGTCTTTAATTGTATTATGTTTAATGTGTCTTTTGTGTTTTTTAATTGTATATTCAATAAAACTTTGTAAAAAATTAAACAAAAAAACCCAACGTTTTTCACCCTATGTTCCCATGACTTTTTGGACACAGGCAAGTTGTATTTTTTACACAATGCCCAGTGGATTAATTTAACAACTTGGTCATGTCTAGATTTGTAATCAGTTTGCGCGATTTTTCTGCACTCACAAATTAGGTGTGAAACAGTTTCAACTTTGTCATTACAAAGTCGGCAATTTGGATTGTCAGTGGAATTTTGTATCTTCACTTTCATGGCATTAGTTTGTAGTGCTTGTTCTTGAGCAGCCAGTATTAGGCCTTCTGTTTCTTTCTTGATGGTTCCCATCTTAAGCCATGCCCATGTCAAGTTGTTATCACATTTTCCTTCAATGCTTTTCAAATGCTGTCCATGCAAAGCTTTGGTTTTCCATCTATTTAATATGTCATCCAGCCGTTTTTCCTTATATTCTGCCTTTGTTTCTGTTATTTTTATAGTGCTCTCTTTTTTCACAGCCTGCAGCAATTTTTCTGTATTTGATTCACATAGTCATTCAAACTTTGTTTTTCTTCTTCTACAGTTTGGTGGATTTGCAATAGTCCTTTGCCCCCTATTTTTCTTGGCAGGTACAACCTGTCGATGTCACTTCGTGGATGTAGAGCATGGTGCATATTCAGAAGTTTACGCATTTTCCGGTCTAGGTTTTCCAGTTCAGCCAAAGTCCAGTTGATAATTCCAGCTGGGTAGCGTATCACCAGGATTGCCCATGTATTAATGGCTTCAATTATGTTTCCAGCATTCAGCTTTGATTTTAAAATTTTGCGGGCTCTCCTGAGATGTTATCTGCTTCCAATATGCCTAGGTATTTGTAATCGTCATCCTTTGCTAGTGCTTTCACAATACTTCCAATTTCCCAGTTCTATTCCTTCTATTTTTGCCATTTTTCTTCGTTGCATGGATAGTACAGCACATTTTCCAAGTCCAAAGTTCATTCTGATGTCGCTGCTAAATAGTTGGACTGTGTTGAGTATTGATTCAAGTTCAGTGTGGCTTTTCGCATACAGTTTTAAGTCATCCATGTACAGCAGATAGTTTATCTTGCCATGCTGGCTTGAGATGTAGTATCCCAGTTTTGTGTTTCGTAAGATTATTGTCAATGGAATTAATGCGATGTTGAACAGTAGTGGTGAAAGTGAGTCCCCTTGGAAAATTCCTCGTCTGATGTTAATTTCACCAATGTTCGCCCCGTTTACTGTTAGGGCTGTTTTCCATTTCTATATATTTGCTTTCAAAAATGTACAGATATTTTTGCTGATTCCAAAGTTTTCTAAACACACATTAATCCAGCTATGGGGCAATGAGTCAAATGCCTTCTTGTAATCAATCCACGCCATATTTAAGTTCATTTTCCATCATTTTGCATTTTTAAGTACCATTTTGTCAATGAGCAGCTGATCTTTTGTTCCTCTTGATTTTTTATAATTTCCTTTTTGTTCTACCGGGTATAGACTGTTTTCCATCAGATGATTGAATACTGAATTTGCCCGTATTCTTGTAAAAAGTTTGAACGTTGTTGGCAAACAAGTAATTGG
>NW_015387726.1:227579-235327 GCF_001527695.2 Protobothrops mucrosquamatus | reverse complement strand
TATTTAAGTTCATTTTCCATCATTTTGCATTTTTAAGTACCATTTTGTCAATGAGCAGCTGATCTTTTGTTCCTCTTGATTTTTTATAATTTCCTTTTTGTTCTACCGGGTATAGACTGTTTTCCATCAGATGATTGAATACTGAATTTGCCCGTATTCTTGTAAAAAGTTTGAACGTTGTTGGCAAACAAGTAATTGGTCGGTAGTTACTTGGTTCTGTGCTCTTTTCTGAGTCCTTCATTATCAAGTATGTTCTACCAGCTGTTAACCATTCTTCACTTGTGGCATTTTGAAGCATTTCATCAAACTGAGTGGCCATGCGGTGATGGAGGCTAGTGAGATGTTTCAACCAGTATCCATGCAGCCAGTCCAGGCCAGGTGCATTCCAGTTCTTGACCTTCTTTACTTGTTTTGCAACCATATCAGTGGTTATTACAATATTCTCCATTTTGTTTTGTGTTGCTTGTTTTTGGATATCTTTGATCCAGGAGCCAGTTTTATTATGTTCCACTGGGTTTTCCCACAGTTCTTTCCAAAAGTTTAAAGTTTTTTCTTTAAATGGGAGAATACTAGTTTGGACTTGATTTTCATCAAGTGACTGGTAGAAGAGGTGCTGGTTTCTTCTGAACTGGACATTTTCACAATATTGTTTTATTTGTCATTATTATTGTTGTTGTTGTTGTTGTTGTTGTTGTTGTTGTTGTTGTTATTATTATTATTATTATTATTATTATTATTATTATTATTATTATTAGAGATGACTATTGAAGGCATTCTGTGCTCTGGGAGAGATCACAAACTCTGGAAGCCAAGACATTTGGTTTTCAACTCAAACCTTCTCATTAATTTGCTGAGTAAATGTACAGAGCCTGATTTCTATGGACCAAACATTTGTGAGTTCAGCCCTCACTGGTAACTACTTCTGAAAGATGCTGCCAAGAAAACTGTAGGTAGTAGTCACCATGGTCAAAACTGACTTGAAGGCACAAATTTGATTTTTTTTTAATTTGACTGAAGTGATAATATAATTGGCTTCTCAAACTATATTTTCATGGAGGACTTAATACCGATATCATAATATCAGAGATCCAGTCTGATGGCCCAGAATATACATTATTCACACCATGGATTTTCAAGGACTGATTCTTATAACTTGCCCTAAGAGGGAATTTGGGCATGTGCAAAATGTCACTCCCTCATCACTGAAATGAGTAGTCATTTCCTCTCTCTCAGATTTGTCTTAGATTAAGACTGGAATGGATAAATAAAAAGATGTAATTGAATCCTAGCCCTTGAATAAGCTGAATATTTAAGAAAAAAAAATCCAGCTTCCGGACTGCCAAAGGTTGCTATGTGCCTGATTCCACTTGTAGTTTTGTGTACAATAAAATGTCATGATTGCAAAGAAGTTGAATGATAAACACAAATAGATTAATTGTGTTAGAGCAGGTTTTAATAGCTGCCTCAGGCTTTCCATGCATACCATGCAAAATTGCCCAGTAACCAGTAATTAATGAATCAGCCAAGTAATTGCTTTCTTAATTTCCAATATCAAAATTAATATTTAAGGCTGGAAATACTGCTCAGGCTGCCTATAAGAAAATCAATCTGTTAGGTGACACTATTACAAATTCAATCAGGCTTTGAAATAATATTCCTTCCAAGTGAAAAAAAATTGCTTGGTTATATCTCTCTTGCAACGAATTAATGTCATCTCTTTTCAACATACACAGTATAAGAAGCCTTTGAGAATTTATTTCATTGGCTCTTTGTGCTATTTTTAAAATGTTGATAATGTGGTGTTTGAAACTTAACTACAATTATTGTGACTGATCTTAAACTCCTTTCTCCCACTTCCCAATAAAACCAGTCCTAGTTCTTGCTACGGTACATAAATAATATATACACTTTGAAGGAGTGCTTTGATTTGACAAAGCTTTGATCAAAACACTCCATCCAAGCAGATTCACAGATCGAACCAGGAACATCCTTTAAAGCAGCAAATTGAATCAGGTGGCTTTGAAGCACTTTGCACTTCCTAAGGACTTTCTATAGTTTCTGAGATTGGTAACACATACTCAGTGCTGCAGCCGGTTCTGAACCTGGAGAACGTTGGGTTGAATGAAGAGTGATAGGCTGTCTGACAATGGCATATGTATAGAAGAAAAATATAATGAGCCATTAATCTAATTAGTAGCAAGGCAAGGCTAACTTTATTTGGGGCTTTATTCACTTTCTCAACTTTTTATTTGACCAGTTACAAAGCCCAGCTGTGTAGGTCACAGGCACTAAACTCTGAAGTTCAACACTGCCAACATGATATCATCCATGAAAGCCTATACCACAAACTTCAACTCTGATTTTCATAGTAGAAATGGAATGTTAGATACCAACTACCATTTTCAGATACTGGCTCAATTTTTTACTGCTTTAAAAATAGAGACAGGTACCAAGTACTATAAATGCCCCTGTTTCAATGCGACTTCTTTCACTGTTGGATGCCTATCTTTGTAGCATTGTCTCTCATGCCATCAATTCATGCTACCTCTGTTTGCTTTATAAATAAACAGGGATTTTTTTTAGTATTTTTTTCTCACAAATGCAAGGTCTAGTTTTTTTAATCAACCCCCCCCTCAAAATATTCATTTTTTGATCATTGGTTGTGACAGGGATTGACTGACCAGCTTGTCACCCGAGCCTGACAGTGTAGGCTATGAGAGAATGACTGGTCCAATACCCTAATTAACAGGGTATTGTCCAGCAAATATAATATTTACACAAGCATGTTCTGCCAGCAATAAAGGAGGCATTTTCAGGAGAAGCCACCTGCCAACTAGTTATGCCAACCATCCTGGCATTCCAGAATGGAGATTGTATATTTTGGACACCATGATCATAATCTCAATCCTGATCAGCTTCACCATAAGAAGGGCAAGGCTTACCTGTTGTGATTCCGTGCCAGCCTGTGTTCCCAACAGCTGAGTCTGAGGAATCTGAGGAGGAGGTGGAGGAGGCCTTTGAGGGGCCGTCAGGGTCAGAGGGAGGCTCTGATGAATTACAGGACTCACGGCTTGATGAAGAGCCTGGCCCCTCCAGTCGTGTTTCTGATGAAGCTCAGCTGTGTGAGGAGCATGAGTCANGGAGAAGGCAATGAGAGGCAACGCCCTGGGATTGCTGTATAAAAAGGGGAGGTGTGGGTGGTGCTGGTTGCTGAAGGCAACCGTTTGCAAAGTGCTTCTTGGAATCTTGGTCTGTTCGTCTTGTTTGCAACGTGTTCCTGTGGACTATTTCCTTCCTTTGGACTTGAGTTTTGCTGTTTGTGTGTTGGACTTATTGACAGGTTTGTCACCCAAATAAAAGGGATTTTGTTTTGTTTTAAAGTCTCCAGCCTATTGTATCAGCAGGGGTTTGGTCCTTGTGTCTCTAACAAGGACGGCAATAGGCTGGGATAGAACATTACCAGGATCTAATGGCTAGAAAGAAAACAGCCAAAGACTGGAAATTATCTATAGATAAAAGGTTGCCGAGTATAATTTATGGTCTACAGCACTCCAGATGTTGCTGAATTACAAATCCAAGCAGCCCTGAAGGAGATCAAGGAGGAGGAAAACTGTACTGTAATTCAACAACATTTAGAGGACCAAGGATTGACCAGTGGTCCCAAACTCAAAAGAGGGAGCCCCGGAATGTAAATGTAAAGCTATTTAACAGCGCCTTCCTCTGTTCAGTGATGTATAGCTTTGTGAATGGGAATTAACACAGCAGATACTTTCTGGATTTAAAAAAATGACATTGAAAGTAATATTCAAAAGGTTATATTTGTAATGCATCTGATAATTTCGAAGAAAAAAAATGACACTTAAGGCATAAAAATGAGTGAAAGATCACTGAAGTGTGTATCTGTGGAAAAATGAAAAGAATTCGGTAAGCAAATTAATGAATTATTGTCTCTGCGTTCCAAAACAAAGAAGCTTAATCTTAAATCTGACATGTGGTACCCCTCTGACTTTAATCTTTCCAGCAGCATTTAGGGTTCCGTGACAACAAACTCCTCCCATAAAGGAAGTATCTTGTTCACTTTCATTTTCCCACTATTAGAGTTTTAATTGGCAGCAAGAATCCTTTTCTTGTCAAGTCAAGCCCTATTACATTTTTTTTACACAGGGGACATTTAGAAGGAAGAGACAAAAACCAGAAACTCTGCTAGCAGAAAAAAAAAAAGTAAGATTTAACTGAAGCCCCTGGAGTAGGTTACTGGAGAGTAGAAGACCATGTGTTATGCTTCATTTCAGAGACTGGCTTTTTGCCTCCATAGCAAACATTTAATGCAAAGCAATAAAATGACATGGAAAAGTCTAATTTTCCAGGTGAAATACAAAGGAGGAATAAAATCTATAAAGAAAATGAGTCATAATGCAGAGACAGCAGCTGTAATTAGGGCTGCCCTCCAATAGGAAAGTACACACCCATGGATATGCCATGGATACAGAAGACCCCAGTTTCAGTTTCTGGTAGCTTGAGGAAACAGAAAGCATATTAACCTGGAGAGCTGCTTTTAATCAGCACAGGTAGCATGGAGCTTTGTTAAATGAATCACAGCGGGCTTGAAATAATGCAAGGCACCTGCTGAAAGTTACAAGTTCATCTAATTCCACACACTGCTTCCCACTATGGCCAAGCAGACACCACTGAAAAGCCCATGAGCATGACAGAATAACAAAATAACAGAATTGGAAGGTACCTTGAAGGTCTTCCGGGCCAACCTCCTGCTCAAAAAGGAAACACTATCCCATTTCAGACAAGTGATTGTTTAATCTCTTCTTTAAAATCTCCAGTGATGGAGCCCCAACAACTCCTTGAGGGAAGCTGTTCCACTGCTTAATTGTTCTAACTGTCAGGAAATTAATTATTCTGATTGAACTTCAAGACAAAGTCAGCTTTGGATGATTTTCAGTGAAGGACTATTTTTTTTTTAACTATGACAGAATATATAATAATCTTAACTAAAAAAAAAAAAAAAGGTCCAGTCATACGATTCAAACTAGAATGAAGATCTTTGATTCAGGATAGAGTTCATGATTGAACCTGTTCTTGGAGGTAAGAGGAACATTTTTAATCACCCCCAAATCTTTCCTACATTGTGGCCTATTAAAGCCTTGGATTCAAGTTCTAGTATTAGGCAAAAGACAGAAATATCCTGATTTTAATTATACTATCCCTCACATATCCCACTTAATTATCATTTTCTAATGAAAAGACCAGATGTGTTTTTCACTTTTTCACTTTTGATGCATTTTCTTTGGGATATTTTAGTCTCAAAAGATATACATCTAAAGTAGAGTGTACATACTGTATATGCATATGTGTTGCAACTACTGTATAGTGTATGATATTATGCACTCTAACTCAAGACTTATTTCTTCATATTCCTTTCTTTAGATATGACATGTTTTCTTTTCCCCCAATGCGCATCCCCTCAGATCTGCAACTTTATTTATTTGTTGTCCAATACTGTTTTGTGAGATCTTTTGCAGCCCACTTAAAGATAACCTAATTTTTTATGACAAGAATAGGCAGTTGATAAAAAGCAAAAGGTCAGGATAATTGTCATTGGAAGAGTACATTCATAGAAAATTGACAGAAAATATAGGTGTCTAGTGACAATCACAGATTTCTCCAAAACATATAGAAAAGCAGGGAACATCACAACCAAAAATATGAGAATCATTTTCTTTTGGTCCAACTCACCTCACAGAGTTGTTGTGAAGAAAGCAGGAAACGGGGGGGGGGGCATTTGGTATATTGTGTATATTGCCTTGAACTAGTACTAGAGACATCAAACTGGCATACAATACCAGTATTGTGAAGCCAGCAACAGACAGCAAGTGCCACTTCTGCAAAGATGGTAAAGAAACAGTGGACTATCTGGTTTGTTGCTGCAAGAAGATCACACAGTCTGATTACAAACAACAGCATGACAAAGTAGCAACAATGGTGCATTGGAAGTTCTGCAATTGATACTGGACTATAAAATAAAGAAAGTAATAGAAAATGAAGAAGCTAAAGTGCTCTGGAATTTTAGACTTCAAATAGACAGGCACCTGCGACATAACACCCAGACTTAACAATTATCAATAAGAAAGACAAAAAATTCTGGATAATGGATGTGGTAGTACTTGGAGACAGCAGAATAGAAGGAACTGGAGAAAGTAACCAAATACAAAGAACTAGAAACAGAAATAGAACAATTGTGACAAAAGAAAGCAAAGGTAGTACCAATAGTCATAGCCGCCTTGGGCGCAATCCCAAAACAAATTTACCATCAGTCAATTGCAAAAGGCAGGTTTACATGGAACAGCTTAGATCTTGAGATGATATTTGTAATACCATAAAACATCCACATCTGCTTATCCCAGTCCTTAAGAAGCCCTCAATAGCTGGACAAAAATGCCAAATCCAGTCTGAACATCTGGCTGATTGTTCAATGGACCATAGTAATTACAACATCCTTGGGATGTTGGGAAGAATATCATGCGTGTGAAGATCAACACAAGCTAAAGAATTGGCAGCTGTAATTTCACACTGTTGTATGTATAACAATGCAGTGTAATTCTTGCACTTTTTCCAGTGAATGATTGAAACACTGTTCAGCATCTTAATTCTTGCTTTATGGAAATAGGATGTCCATGAAAGCAACCACATGAAGTAATGCTTACAAAGTCATGTTTTATTCTTCTTATGCTCTACTAACACTGATTCTCCAGAATGAGAAGCAAGCTAGAATGAACACTAAACCTTTTTTTAATGAAAGGAAACAATGCTGTATCTTTTAAAAACTGTGCCATTCTTTCATCAACCTAGCAAAGTGCATTCTCGTGGTGTAGATAGAGAATAATTTAAAGCCCTTTAATAAAGAAGAGTCTCTTGAGGCTTATGTGCTCAGTGATAAAAAAAGCTTTTTTTATAAGAAGAAAACCTAGCTCCTCTAGCGTTACATGTAGAGTTCAAAGCCCTGCCCTCCTAATGTTGCACAAAGCACCCAAACTTTCCAAGCTCATGTAGGATTGTAACTGGCTTTTATTAGAAATGAAACTATTAAATTCTGGTACAGCTCTTTTGAGAGCTGGAGAAGGAAATGTTGTGAACCAATGGGTAGATGTTAAATCCAATGGGAGATGTGTGCTTTGTCTGGCCTGGGTCACTTCAATAATCAACCTTTTTTCCAGAGGTATTGTACTGCATTTTATGAGCATTTGGAGAAGCAAGATGCTGAAGGATAGCATCACTAGAGAAAACAGTATCTTCCTTTATGTCTCTTTTGTAAATATTATACATTTCAGGGCCTGACAGTATAAAAAAAAGTTTCTCACTGTGCACTAGGTTATTTCCCCAAATCTGGCAGTTTCAATTACTATAAAATAATATTTCACTATATCATCCCCAAATTTCAAAACTAAGATAGTTAAAAAAAGCAAGACCACTAGATTTTATCTTATAAACAATTTTTTATTTGTTGCATTTCAATAAACTCCCATGTTTGGTTTGCTTATTCATAACTGAATTTCTATCCTGCCCTTCTGCCTGTAAAAAGAGCCAAATCTGTTTATGCTAAACTTTAAATTTAACACTAGGTGAGGAAGAGAAGCTGTATGAAGCATGGCTTTGGTGAAACTATGCCTGCCTACTTATCTTTAAGCTCAGATGTATGTAGTTATTGTATAGCAATTTACTGTACTCCAGGGTTCTCA
>NW_015387726.1:215371-226909 GCF_001527695.2 Protobothrops mucrosquamatus | reverse complement strand
TTCATAACTGAATTTCTATCCTGCCCTTCTGCCTGTAAAAAGAGCCAAATCTGTTTATGCTAAACTTTAAATTTAACACTAGGTGAGGAAGAGAAGCTGTATGAAGCATGGCTTTGGTGAAACTATGCCTGCCTACTTATCTTTAAGCTCAGATGTATGTAGTTATTGTATAGCAATTTACTGTACTCCAGGGTTCTCAAGCATTTTGAGAATTGCAAGTTCAAGAACAGCCTATGGGTAATTTTGCAAAATGGCTGAAACCTCGGCACTGGACTTTCAGAATTCTACCACATATGTTTCTATCAAAATATTCAATACCACTTTGATCTAACACTTGTCCTTTCACTCAGAAAGTAAGATATTTCAAAACACAGCATAGTGATGCAGCTACTCATAATTTTACTTTCTAATAAAGCTTTTGCAACCTATTTGGGACTCAGAAGAAACAGAAATAAATAAGGTACTAGGAATTGGCACCTTGCAGCATTTCTCTGTTTCATTTCTTTGTAATTTTTTTAAAAAATCTGTTTTTTAAAGGTGTTTACTATAGTATACTATTATATTGGTTGCTCCTGGTGATCACACTTGAGGGCCTATATCTACTCATATTCAAGTTATTCAGGTTACTTCCTGCAGTTTACTTACGCTGACATACAAACTTATTGCCTCTGAAGGCCCCATGTCATAAATAGTCTATGGATCCAAAAGTAAAAGTGGATGATGCTATCTTCTCTCCCTTTTTAATACCACTATTTTTGTTTCATCCTACAATTTTTCTTTCTGATAACTTCTTTTTTCGGCACTGCCACTGCCTCTCTATTCTACATATTGTTAAGGAAGTAAGATATTTTCATTCAGATAGCATTTGTGACTAAGCAAAAAAAATATCACATAAACTTACTCTAAAAACACTCCTCTAATTAAAAACTAAACAAATCCCTAACCACTACACAAGCATGCCTGAAATGACATATTTTTTCCTGCAGGATTCCAATATTGTTTGCCATAATATTATCCCCAACCCACAACTTAAATATCCTTAAGTTGTTGTTGTTGTCATCATCATAGTAGTAAGACAGTAGTACTTTCTCCCTTGTCTGACAACATCCAAGGGCAGCCTCAATACATGTGAAATCTGTTGGTCAATTGTGTCATATTACTTTGGAAGAATGATGAATGCAGTGAATGAGAAGAGAGGTAATATAAACAAGATAGAGAACATCAATGGGGAGAGCAAATCTCATACCTGATTAGCTGCTGGTGTTTCACCTGACAATATGACCGGGCTTGCCCTGAATAAGATTGTTTAAAATGTGATTGTGCACAAACTCTATCTGACTGTTGCATGTTGACCAACTTTTGATCACTTGAGATATTGTTTGGGACCTATAAGGATACACTTGACATCACTTATTTAATTATATTCTCCAAAAGAATGGTAGAAAATCAAGTCTACCTGTGGAATTGATATAAAGAAATATTTTCCAGACCCAAATATGAAAAGAACTATTTTATTATTATTATGGGATAGATACACAGAAGCATAGACTGGTCAGACGATACAAAATACAGAACAAATGTAATATTATATGATAATAAATCTTTCTGCATTTATTACCTCAGCCATTTTGTTGTACCATACTGCACTTGGGAGCTAGTTCAAATGAAGCTGAGGCAGAATACAGAATCAGCTGTTCCATGGTTGAAGACAGAATTTTCTCTCTTGGGTTGGTCAGCTTAGATATATTGCTGATTTGTTCAGCAATAATTTCTTTTATACTTTGACCTGTGAATATATCATTGCATTTCATTCAATTTATTGACAATATCATGCTGCATCCATGCCAGCTCCCTTCTTATTATCTTTGTGCTCCTAGTTTCTCATAACAACCTGAGGATTAAATCTGTTTTGTCATTGTTAAATTGAACTACACATTTACCAGTATTATATAGCTGGGTAGATATAAACTTAGGGGTTAATATATGTGTAAAGTTATTGCAAAATGTACAGTTTTAGATTTAAATGTCCTGTGGAGCCATTACATCATCAGGCTTTTCTCTATTTGTAGAAAATATATTTCAGTAAATTTTTTATTTATTTTTTTATTTTTATTATATTATTTTTATTATATTATATTATTATTATTATTATTATTATTATTATTATTATTATTATTATTATTATTATTATTATTATTATTATTATTATTATTATTATTATTATTATTATTATTATTATTATTATTATTATTATTATTGATCATCGCACAGTCAGCCGGATGTTCAGACTGGATTTGGCATTTTGTCTACCTATCGAGTCCTTACCCAGGCAGATATGGATGTTTGATGGTATTACAGATATCATCGCAGGATGGAAGCAGTTCCTAGTAAGGCCGCCTTTTGCAATTGATAATAGTGAATTTGTCAATGCCAATGATGTTCAAGTGGGGCTCCAGTTGTTTGGGATAGCACCCAAGGCGCCTATTACTATTGGTACTACCCTTGCTTGCTTTTGCCACAGTCTTTCTATTTCTATTTGTAGGTCTTTGTATTTTGTTATCTTCTCCAGTTCTTTCTCATCTATTCTGCTATCTCCAGGCACTGCCACATCCACTATCCAGACTTTTTTGTCTTTCTTATCGACAACTGTTAAGTCCAGGGTGTTATGTTGCAGGTGCTTGTCTGTTTGAATTCTGAAGTCCCAGAGCAGTTTAATTTTATCATTTTCTATGACTTTCTCTATTTTATGACCCCACCAGTTTTTGCTTACAGGCAAATGATATTTCTTGCAGATCTTCCAATGCACCATTGTTGCTACTTTGTCATGTCGCTGCTTGTAATCAGTCTGTGCGATCTTCTTGCAGCAGCTTGCCAGGTGGTCCACTGTTTCTTCAGCTTCTTTGCATAGGCGGCACTTATTGTCTGTTGTTGTCTTCTCAATTTTGATTTTATATGCATTTGTCCTTAAGGCTTGGTCTTGTGCAGCCAGAATTAGTCCCTCGGTCTCTTTCTTCAATTTTCCTGCTCTTAGCCATTGCCAGGTCTTGTTATTATCTGCTTTCCCAGCTATTTTTTTAATGTCCTGGCCATGTAGTGCTTTATCTTCCCATGCCTCTATTCTGTTCTTCATTTGGTCTTTCTTGTAGGCCAGTTTGGTCTCTCCAGTAGTCAGTAAGCCTTCCTGATATACTAATTTCAGTGCATCTTCATCATTGTCCTTCAGATATTCTTCCAAAACCATTTTTTCTTCTTCAACCATCTGATGTACTTGCAGCATTCCACGCCCACCTATTTGCCTTGATAGATAAAGTCTGTCAATGTCACTTCGTGGATGAAGGGCATGATTCATTGTCATTATTTTTCTGGTCTTCGTATCCATTGCTTTTAGTTCTGCTTGATATTATTATTATGGATGTCTTCCAGATATGTGAACCAATATCTTGTTTATAAAATTTTATTATGGGAGAAGTAGGAAAATGCAAAAACATTTCAATTAATGACGTTCCCCTCCCCCCACCCTTTTTGGGACACTTTCAGACTAGTTTTTACAACTTCAACTTTTCTGAATCCAGTTTAAAACATATCTGAGACTGATTGTGTCTGGGCTGACAATTTATAGATCTATTAGAACAGTTGCTACTATCACCTCAGAAATGTTTACATTGTAAATCTGGAGAGCTCACAGAGACTTGCCATGCAACCTCCATTTGCCATTCTTACCAATAAATTAACATAGAGAATTGTCACCTAATTAGTTCCACCTTTCCTATCAATGACCTGCTTCCTCAGGTTTGCTAGTATATATATTTATATTTCTAATTTTCACAAATAAAATAAAATTAAACATGCTAATTTTCTATGCTTGCTATGATGGCAACTCTGCATAGCAATCAATAATCTTTCTGCTATTTGCTATGCATTTTCTTTACCTAAACATGTAAGCCCTTGTTATGATGGAATCCCAGGAGATTGGAGGCAGGGACTGCCAAAAATCATTTGCACCATATTTGAAATAGTATTCATTGGTCTAAAACAGTGGTTCTCAACCTTTTTAATGCCGCAACCCCCAACCAGTCGTAAGTCGAGGACTAAACCGGTCGTAAGTCGAGGACTAAACCGGTCGTAAGTCGAGGACTAAACCGGTCATAAGTCGAGGACTAAACTGGTCATAAGTCGAGGACTACCCAACCGGTCGTAAGTCGAGGACTTTCCCTGCCCGGGAGCGCCGCGCATGCATGGTTCCGCCCCCTGCGCCGGCTGAGGCATAGCTGGCAAGCGGCAGAGATGGAGCAGGCTGACCACCAGCTGGCCCAGCTCAAGGGAGGTAAGGCACCCGCCGGAAAAGGGGGAAAAAATGGCAGACAGCCTTGCTTGGCGACCCCCGTGAAATGGTCTATTGACCCCAAATGGGGTCGCGACCCATAGGTTGAGAACCGCTGATCTAAAACCATGTTCCTCCATCCATGGATATAACATCAGTAGCACAATGAAATATTGAAGCTGTTTCTAAATGAAGACCTGTTTGTAATGGTCGATACCATGTGATCATTGTGGGGCTCATCTTACCAAGTACCAAGGCTAACTTTCATCTGGAGAACTTGTCCATTTTTCAGTAACTGTCAGGCACAAAAGACCAGGTCCACACATGAAGATTCAGTTAAACTGATTTATTGCTAAAAGTCAAATGTACAGGAATCTGTAATGGTCAACAGCTGATTAGAGTTTTCCCTCTGCCCTCAGATTCTGCTATTCCTTTTCCTACAGTTATTCGCTTCTATCTTTTACCATACAAGACACAGAAAAATTCACACACACACACACACAGAGAGAGAGAGAGAGAGAGAGAGAGTTCAGTGAAAAGGGGAAAGAAGTAATGGCTCATAATGTCTTTTGAGTGATAGTGTTAGGAAGCATCTACCTGAAAGAAATCTAAAAAAAAAAAATCAGACTAGTTCCCTTAGTAAGATATTTCAATGCAGAAATATTATTTATATCACTGTAGCTCAGGATCTAATCATTTTTATAGAAAGACAAAGGGATGAAGAAAGAAATACCTCCACCTCAAATGCCCTGATGGCGGAGGGAATGGGAAGAAACTAGCAAGCAGGCGATAAAGCTGACAAATCCTTTTTTATGATTCAGAGGAGCAGCCGTGGTTGAGGCTCAGTGTTTAATATAAACAGAGGGAGAAGAGGTATCAGGGAGAGAAACAGCAATTAACAATTATCTTCCCTTATGAATTAATTGCCCTTTTTATTTTGAGAAAAAATATGCTAAAAATTTATAACTGCTTAGCTTGGAGTGTGGAACCAGCATTTCTTCCTTTTGTCGTGTTTCCCTTCTTTTACTCAAAGTGTGGTAATTATAACATGATATGATGGACACACACTTTTAGAAAAAATGATAGAGGAGACATATTTTTCTTTATTCCTATCTTTTCTAAAAGAATCTATGAGAGCAATAATAGATGGCACTTAGCTATAAAAAAATGCATTGTTCTCTCAGGGTAAAAATAAGATCCAGATAGAAGGTCCAGATACTTCTTTCATCTAAAGTAAAGTGGTCCACAAAGTCTCATCTTCTCAATATTCCCTTAGCGAGGAGAATAAAGAATGTAGAATAGTAGAATAGAATAGAACTGGAAGGGACCTTGGAGGTCTTCTGGTCCAGCCCACTGCTCGAGCAGGAGAACCTATAGCATCTGAGACAAGTGACTGTCTAGTCTCTTCTTAAAAATCTCCAGCAATGGAGCATCCACGATTTCTGAAGGCAAGCTGTTCCATTGGTTAATTGTCCTCACTGTTAGGAAGTTTCTCCTTAATTCCAGGTTGCTTCTCTCTTTGATCAGTTTCCAACCATTGTTTCTCGTCTTTCCCTCTGGTGCTTTGGAGAATATTTTGATGCCCTCTTCTTTGTGGCAGCCCCTCAAATACTGGAATACTGCTATCGTGTCGCTCCTGTTTCTTCTTTTTTTTAGATTAGCCAAACTCAAGTCCTGCAGCCGTTCTTCATATGTTTTAATCTCCAGGCCTTTCATCATTTTAGTTGCTCTTCTCTGAACTTTTTCCAAGATCTCAACATCTTTTTTGTAGTATGGTGACCAAAATTGGTTGCAATATTCCAGGTGTGGTCTTACTAGGGTTTTATAAAGCGGTACTAATACTTCACATGATCTTGATTCTATGCCTTTGTTTATACAACCCAGGATTGTATTAGCATTTTTGGAGGCTGCTGCACACTGCTGGCTCATTGTCAAGTGATCGTCCAATAAGACTCCAAGGTCCCTCTCACAGTTGCTGTTTTTGAACCGGGTCTCACATAATATGTACTTAAACCTTTGATTTTTCTTGCCTAAATGTAAAACTTTGCTTTTCTCCACATTAAAACTCATTTTGTTGGATAGGGCCCATTGTTCAAGTTTGTCAAGCTCTTTTTGGATCCTGAGTTTGTCTTCTGGGGTATTGGCTATTTCTCCCAATTTAGTGTCATCTTCAGATTTAATGAGTTCCCCTTCTATTCCTTGTCTAAGTCATTAATGAAAATATTGAAGAGTACTGGACTTCAGACGGAGCCTTGTGGTACCCACTGCTTACTTCTCTCCATGTGGATGTAGTACCATTGAGCAGTACTCGCTGAGTACGGTTTGTCAGCCAGTTACAGATCCATCTGATGGTGTTGTTGTCTATCCCACCTTTTTCTAGCTTACTAAGCAGCAGGTTGTGATCTACTTTGTCAAATGCCTTACTGAAGTCTAAGCATACTATGTCCACAGCGTTTCACTGGTCTACTAATTTAGTCACTTTATTAAAGAATGAAATGAGATTGGTTTGGCATGATCTGTTTTTAACAAACCCGTGCTGGCTGCTAGTTATAACTTTGTTTGCTTCTAGTTGTTTGCAGATCTGTTTTTTATTATCTTTTCCAGGATCTTCCCAGTTATTGATGTTAAACTGATTGGTCTGTAGTTTCCTGGGTCTGTTTTTTTTCCTTTCTTTCTTTTTTTTTAAATAATATTTTATTAATTTTCCAATTTTACATTTAAGTATTTAAAAAGCAATGTGGTGGCTGGGTCAATCAATAGTTCGATAACATATAAAAATCTTTAGTACAAATCTCAAGTTACAACATCAAATATTTCCTCTCTTTTTCCCTTAATATCTACTGTCTCGTATTTAAGCTAATACAGTTCTTATTATATCAACTCAGTAAAAACATTATTATTACATTTATCAATTAATTTTTAGCTTATACATATCTTAATTACTTTTTATATTCAAACTTCATAAACAATCCATATCCTGTTATTATTTTTTTCCCAATTTTTAGCTTCCCATCAATATTCCAATTTAACATTTGACATTTATAATTTTCAGGCTTTAGGTAACCAAAATTTCCCTTATCTCAATTCATAACAGAATCTAATATTCAAAATATACATTTTATCTATTTGAATATAGTCTTGTTCTATTTCCTAAAAGTTATCTATTTTCCACTTAATAATAATAATCATCTACTTAATAATACAATATCCCCTTTAATGAATCAAAATCATTATATATATTGTCTGGGTTAATCAATAAATCAAACATATTCATAATAATTAATTATTTTTCTTTTAGGTCTAATTTTTAAATATTAAACAGATAAAATCCTTATTTTCAACTAATTTCCAAATATTTTAAATCTAATGACCAAAATTCCCCTTATCTCAACTTCTCCCTTTAACCCTCTAATTAATAATATGAAATCCCCTCTAATAAATCAAACCCCAATTTTCTTCGGCCTTATTCTGGCTTTCTTCCTTTGCCAACTAGCCTTCCATATCAGTGCTTTCAGATCATCAAATAGATCTCCCTCTATTATTATATATGTTATTTGAAATAAGGGAGACCATTTAGTTGCCATTTTTGGAAGGACTAGCCCATTTGTATTCATTAAATTGTCTCCCTATTATTCCAATTCCCCATGATTGCCCTGATATGTTTATCTTCCATTCAATCTGTTCTTCTTTCTCAAATTTCTTCTGATTTATATAGAAAGTCTTTTTCAGTGTTGTCACTCCCTTTTCTGGATTTTCCATTAACTGTATTGAGTCCTCTGTCTTAATATTGATTGTTCCACTTCTTCTGTTATCTTCTGCATGTTAGTTCTTTGGTTGTAGTCAAAGTTTGGTTTTGTGTATCTAAGCTGGCATCTTGTTCTTTTATGTTAGGTCTTATTTTATCAGAAGCTGAAAGAATGGTTTCATGTATTGCTTTCAACATAGAAAGGATCTTTTCCTGGTCTTCATCCATATTCTTTTAATAATGTGTTAAGTTGAGAACTTTAAAGTCAGATGTTAAAAATATTTTTATAGCTAGATATGGGACCTTTCTTTCATGTGTTTATAGATAGTCTTTATAGTAGAAGTCATTTGTCAAGCAAAATTTTATAGTCCAAGGTATTTCATCATCTCATATAGTAACCAATGTTCCTCAAATAAAGAATGTGGATGAAACTGGGTAAGATCACATATAACTCTGAAAGTCAGTAAAGGTTTACATTCATAGTTCAAGTAGGCCAGTTATGCCGCCCAGATGTTCTCTTTACAGCTCACAGGTGGTACCAAGGTCAAAAGAGTCTTATCTAAAGTCTGAGCTTTGAGCCAAGTCTCTTTTAGGAAATAACAAGTTGTAATACCAAACTTCACCACAAGATGTCACTGATGCCATTTAAAGTTTTTTAAGTCCATAATTTTTATAATCCTTTTTCCAATTTTATTTCTTTTTTGTAGATAAAAACAAAAGTCTCCAATAAAAATAAGAAATCTTTTGGTGCCCAAGTTTCAGGAACATATAAATCCAATTAGGTTAAAGTTGTTCTTTTAGTCCTTTAATTCTCCTGGGTAGTCAGTCACTGCTATTATTAGACGGTGGGATAGAAATTCCCTTCCCTCTCTCCTCACAGGGGGAAAGATACTTTGGGCAGATTTTACAGGAAAAGAAAATATTTAGGATAAAGAGAAGATTGGATCTCACCCAGTTTCATCACATTCTTTTAGAAGTGCTTGATGGTGAGTTTGACTTCGGTTGTCTGCAGCCTAGTGATGAGCCATATTACTATGGCCGGTCGTTCCTGCACCAGTTTGGAGGGCTGCCTGGGATCAAACAGAAGGTCTGCCACCCTCCCGTGATCATGCGGGGGTCCCCTCCTTGCTTGTCGCCCCTACAGAGCGACTTTCGACCCTTTCCAGGGTCCCTCAGCAGAACGAAACCAAACGCAGAAGATGGAGCTCGCCTTCCAGCTTCCGCGGCATCTGCAATGGCAAACCGGAAGTCTGGGGTTTTTTGTTTTTGTTTTTCCTTTCTTGAAGATGGTAACCATATCAGCCCTTTTCCAATCATCAGATACTTCCCCGGTGCTCCAGGATCTTTGAAAGATATGGTACAATGGTTCTGAAATAACATTTGCCAGCTCCTTCAGAACCCAGCGATTTATATTCATCAAGGTCGGATAGGTGTTCTCTTACCATTTTCTTTCTTGTAAGTTCCTCTACAAATGTAAGTTCCTCTACAACAACATGAATTTGAATTTACTAAAAGAGCCTAAGTTTGTTCTTGAAATTTAAGTGCAAAGATATTGTTTTATAGCCTTGGACCAAATGTTACGTCAGATTCAATTATCCTCATTTGGCCCACAGACATTCCTCATATAGCCTAAATTAACATATTCAGATTCTTGACTTTAGTGTGTTTTATATAGGCATAGCAATATTCTTTTTTTCGTAAATTATTTTTAACCTGCATTATATGCCAAGGTTTATTTGGTTTGAAACAGAGTTCAGTTAAAACTCATATTAAATCTGGCATTTTCAAATCATTATTTGTTAAATCAAAGCACTTGCACAGCATTATATACCTGAGATAAAGCNGCCGGAACGCGGCGGAACGGCGTTCCGGCACCTTTTTCCGGGCCGGCCGCACCGGAAATAGCCCCTCCCACACCGGAAATAGCCCCTCCCAAATTTTACTTGCATTCCTGTTCTCTAAAGGGGCGGTCCTAGGGTTTGATGAGGGCGTGGCCAGGTTTGAGTTCCGCCACCTTTTCTCCGAGAAAAAAAGCCCTGGATAAAGCTATAGCAATCTGCAAATTTTATATTAAACAGAGATCAAAGGTATATAAGGTGAAAACTTTCCTGTCAAATCTAAATGAAAGTCCTGACATTTGGGGGAAAATGTACAGTAAGTATCCGTGTATGATTTGAGAGATGGAAAATAGAGAATAAAGAAAGACTAGAGGGAGATGATGACAAATTATATGATTATATATACATCAATTTTTATTATAGAAATCAACAATTTCATATGCTAGCCAAAAAATAATTCTTCTCCTCCCTGCTTTCTTCCTCCTTCTCTATCACTCTCATGGCTAATCATTCTGCATTTGTATTCTATTCCATACTCTGTGGAGTTCAGTTAATAATATGGATTTGAACATTTAATTAGTGTCATTTTCCTACAAACCAATATATCCAGTTCATTCCTAGGCTCAGCTCAAGGAGCTAGAGCCTATGGGCTGCAGCCACTGCCAGGCCATGGCCTCTTGGCCAGTGGGCCACAGAAATGGCTGGCTGGTGCGTGCATGCATGCGTACACACTCCCCCCATTCGCATTAGCACCCTCAGCCCCCTTTTTGTGCATGCGTGTGGGAACGAATGGGATCGCTAGCACTGGGTGGGTTGCACGGCCCATTTACGCATGCATGATAGGGCCACTAGCATGGGGCAGATGTGCACAGCCCATTTGCACATATGGGAATGGGGCCGCTAATGCCAGGTAGGTGTGCATGGCCCATTTGCACATATACAAATGGGGCCACTACCGCTGGGTGGATGTGCACGGCCCATTCGCGCATGTGTGAATGGGGCTGCTAGTGCCGCGCCAGCATGCCTGGTGCCATTTGTATGCACGCTTGTGCATACACCAATTTGCAAAATTCTCTCCTTCCCTCTGGGCCACGAGCCCGGAAAGATTGGAGACCTCTGAGCTAGAATACATAAAAAAGGTTTACAATCTGCAATAAATATGCTTGCCATATCTTTCTGTTTCTAGCTTAGGATCTTCTTTAGGGGCCCAACTCAAAGTGTGTTCTTATGTTTGCTGATGAAGAGCTTAAAGGTTCAGATTCTTAAATGGAGAATATGAATAGAACATGTGTTTCATTGGATGGCCTCACAAACAATTTGAGTCAAGTCACTCTGCTTTCCAAAATTCTAAACAAGGATTGAATAAAAGCTATTGATCAGAGCATAGCAATAGCAGTAGCACTTAGACTTATATACCACTTTGCAGTGCTTTACGGCCCTCTCTAAGTGGTTTACAAAGTCAGAATATTGCCCCCAACAATCTGGGTTCTCATTTTACTGACTTTGGAAGGATGGAAGGCTGAGTCAACCTTGAGCCGGTGAGACCCGAACTGTAATACTGCATTCTAACCAGTGGTGGGATTAAAATATGTGAACAACCAGTTCTCTGTGTGGATGCCACTTCCAGAAGTCCA
>NW_015387726.1:198354-215220 GCF_001527695.2 Protobothrops mucrosquamatus | reverse complement strand
GCCCTCTCTAAGTGGTTTACAAAGTCAGAATATTGCCCCCAACAATCTGGGTTCTCATTTTACTGACTTTGGAAGGATGGAAGGCTGAGTCAACCTTGAGCCGGTGAGACCCGAACTGTAATACTGCATTCTAACCAGTGGTGGGATTAAAATATGTGAACAACCAGTTCTCTGTGTGGATGCCACTTCCAGAAGTCCATTCTGGGCCTGGGCAACAAAAAATTAGCTACCAGTTCTGCCAAAGTGGTGCAAATTGGCTGAATCCCACCACTGATTCTAACCACTGCATCACCACAGCATAGACCACTAGATATATCATTTTCCCTTGCTACACTCACCTGTCTAGCTTCCCAGCTGATAAAACTACTTTTATATTGATGCTTATTTCTATCCTCTTGTCCAAATTGCTTTCCCACTTTCTGAATATTATTTTTGCTCCAGTGTGCGATTTGTTTTACTTCATATTTATTCAGACTTAGATAAGAATGAATGATGATGCTAAATGTCTTTTACCACCAGAATACAAAAAGTGGTGAACAATGAGTACAACAAGGAATATTGTTAAGGTACTCTGGGTAAAATATTTTCATATTGGGGAAGGTTCCTGAAGCCTCATGTATCATCTAGGAGAATATTTTCACTTGATAAAGAATATCAGTTTTTAGAAATTATTGGAAAAAACTTTCAAAAATTAAGATTAGCAGAATCAGGGTGCAAGATATATTATGATTATGATTATTGGTATTGCATCAATGTTTTGAACTACTTTGAAAAATGACATTTGAATTTTAAATGTACAATTCTCCAGATTTGTAATACAACTCTTCAATAAAGTGATTAATCATTGACAGTACCATTCAAAACTGAGGCTATATAAAGAAAAATATTTAAAATTAAGGGAACTAAGTAAAATATTTCATGAAAACATTCCAATCAGGATTCTCAAATTGTTTATTAAAATGAGATGAAAAGAGACTGCGAAGAGAGATGTGTCCATCATGGATGTGTTCATCAAAGCAATCCATGTCTAGAAGATGATGCAATTAATTAAATTTTATTTCCTTTCTTTTTTTTTCTTAAGTTCATTGTGTTTGAGTTGTTTTCTCCCCCTCCGTAACTCTACATCAATGAATTCATTTGATAAAGTAACATAGGGATTTTCTCCTGATAAAACAGCTTAAGTATCCAGCCTATGCTCAGTCTCTTCCGCTTCCTGCTCCTCTGGCTTCCCACCTGCATTTTCCCAAAGGAAGCCATCTCATTCTTTTCATCATTGTCATCTTGCTCTTTCTCCTTCCATACTGCCTCCTTGTTCTTGATTCTCAGGCTGCTTGGAAGAGAAGGCTAAGGTGAGTGAATAATTTCATTCAGAGATACAAATCCATCATGCAGCCAATAATTATTTAAAAAAAAACCCTGCACAGCATACATTGGATGAATTAATATAGCCTCAACAGCATTAATTTGTCTGGTCCCAAAAGAGTTATAATAAGATGTGACTCAGAAAGGGAAAATACATGGAAAAGCTAGTGAAGGGCTTGGGTTAATATATGCAAATTGACTGGCATATAAATTACCACACGGTTAAAAAAATATTCCATTGCATAAGAAAGAAGCCCAATTTAAAAGAGCTGTTCATTCATTAAACTCTTTATTTAGGTACCTTCAGTTTTCTTTTATTTCTTCTAGTGCTTCACTTTTAAGGTTGTTTAAAAAAAAAAGATTTTTTTCTCTACACTGTCTTTGCTGATAAGAAAATGGGTTGGCAAAGCATATTTTCTCATTCTAGACTTAGCTGCTTTTTAAAAACATACCTTTGCTCAAATCAATAGGATTATCTATATCCTATATCCATATCTAAATCAGAATTGTGATATGATAGGAATCCTACTTAGGAATCATAAAATTGATGTGATGGGAATTCCTAATCAGGAATCAAAAAAAAAATCAAAATAGAATTTTATTATTATTATTTTTTTAAAAAAATGCCTTTAAATGAGAATGAGTCTGTATTTTCAGTTCATAAAGAAAAGGAATGATGAGGAATACAAGCTGATCACTCCTTCCAGACTCTTTGTGCATAAACCCAGTCTACCATTTGCATTGCATTGAAATAAACCTTTAAAAAAGGATGAGTTGTTTTTAAATAACAATATTTTTACAAAAAAACCACAATGAATTTTGGATTTTTTCTGAGATTTCAGCATAAAACATACGTAGTTCAAAATTATGCTACGTGCAGTGACTTCTGATATTAGTCCGCTTCCTACCCTAGCAGCTCAGTGGTGATACAGCTGAGTCTGGAACTTCACAGAGTCCCACCTCAGAAGGGGTCTATGACAACTGGCCACAGTCCTTGGCCAATTCATTGTGGGACGACTCATCACAGCCAACTTGCCGTGGGACAACCCACCGCAGGACAAAAGTTACACTAGCATCAAAGAAATGGTGGTATAGAATCATTAATGAAAGGATGCAAAAGGAGGGACAGAATGAAATATGAATGACAAAAATTAAAATATCTTTTTATTTATATTAAGTAATTAAATTGAATTTGTCCCTCAGTGAGTTGATCGTGGCAAGTTGTCCTGCAATGAGTTGGCCATTGTGAGTTGGCCACAATGAGTTGTCTGCGGCGAATTGTCCCATTCCATCTCAGAACAACCCCTCCAAAGAACAGAAGATGGTGGGACAGCAAATAGGCTCACTGTCAACATCTGGATTGGAATTAGCATGCCAGAACTCACCAGATGTGTTGGGATAGGTAAATCATTATTTTAACAGAAAACTTTTTGTAGCTAGATGAAGGCAAATCTATTTATGGTTACAAATGCTCATTTTATTAGTTTTATTTAAAAATATTAGCTCTTTATATTATAGACTGCTGTTTATTTTCATGTAGTTGTCTTTAGCATTTAGGAATTTTTTTTTAAAAAAAATAATGTTATCTCTGTAGCCATACAGATACCAGGATTTTATAGTACAATGTTGTGTATGTTCAGGGAATTTATATTTTTAGTACAGCTGCCAAAGCTGTCCTTTGACTGATTGCTGCTATAATGTATCTGAACACAGTATTAGTTGTAAAATATAAAGTGGTGTAAAGAAGAGCAGAATGTTAATGGTGTGCTTCGCAACTGAGATAATATACATTACTGTCTAAATGAAGAACCCATAAAGGAGAGAATTTAGAATGGCCTAACAGCATTGTAGCTGAAGTAGTTATATGGGTGCTCATGAAGTTCTCCATTCTCTGTCACATCACAAATTGTCAGGATTACTTCTGTTGGAGCCAAATGATTCTCATGCACTTAGGGATAGAAACAGTCTCTCCCTCTCACTCTCCCTCTCCCTCTCTCTCGTTATTGCTATCTCTCTCAAATCCTAGAGATGGTCTTTATATAGACCAAACAAGATACCAAATAATTGATTTATTATATTTACTTCTATTATGTTCACATCAGAGTAGATAAATGTTTAAAGGTTCTAAGGATTCTATTCCAATTTTAAGGAGATCAAGTTAAACTGGAATTAAACTGCAAATAGTTGCAAAAATGTCTGTTCTAAAATGAGTGAAAACACCAGTAGTTTTCTCTGTATGCCTATCTAGAAGTAATCAAGGGCATGACTTGTAAATACCACCTTTGCATATCAAATGCATATAGTTCCTTCTGCGTGCTATCTTGTAAATGACCAAGGGAATGAGTTAAAAAAGCTGTTCTATATGCTTATTTAGAAATTACTCTAACTAGATTCAGTGCAGCTTATTTGCTGGTAAACATGTATAAGAGTTCAGCCTTCTTACAGATAATTAAGCAATAAACTCCTTATCCTTAAAGAGAATTAAGCAATAAACTCAACCACACAAACAACATTGCAGCAGGTTCTCTCCTGCTCCTTATTTTTTAGAAATACAAAACTATCTCTGGAAGCACTTTTACTTTTCTATAGAAAGTTTGGATACATTACCAGTGCCTATTCAGATATGAGTATAGCTGATTTCAGTGAAGGTTATTTCCAATGTGAGGGTTATAAAATGACAGCCTTCTTAAACAGAAACAAAACATACAAGTAGAAATTTCATCTATTCCACCATAGTCACACATATTCACATACGAATACCATAAGGAAAAATGGATTTATAATTTGTGCCTCAGGTTACATGCCTCAGAACTTTATCAAAGTTGGACTCAGCCAAAATTTTATCTGCTCAGCACAAATGTTTTCCTTTTTTCCCCAAATGGTGCATATAAACGTTCACAATTTCTCAGACTGTAAGAATAGAGTCTTCCCCCCAAAAAGAGAATGTGTCTAAGTGCTACAGCAGAAAGTCTAGAAAAGGATCGACTCAGGATTAAGACAGCCTGGAACAGAGCTGGACATCTAGACTGAACTGCTTCTCACAACCGCTCTGATTGTTCACGTACTGTATTGTTAATGGAATAAGCCACAGTTTCAGAGATTAAAAACAAAACAAAGTTTAATTTAATGTAAGACGCTATTGGGCAAATTAGAGTAAGAAATCATAGTTTGAAAATAGAGGTTATCCCAAAGATGCTTTTTCATGAGGCAACTGTGCTTTCTTGTTTTTATTTGAAGATCATCCAGTCAGAGCTGAAGAAACTTCTTGGATGAGAAACAAAATGTCTTCAAAGAAAAACAAGAAAGTCCAGTTGCCCCGTGAAAAAGCATCTTTGGGATAACTATGAGCTGAATGACTGAGAATCTCCATAGAAAATAGAGGTTTTGAAATCATGATTTCTGCTGTAAATTGTGATATCAATTTTACAGTCTTAATTATATTCATAGATCTGCTTCTAGAATCCAAAGAACCAATGATAAGAATGATGAACAAATGAGCAATGAAAATAGATAGGATTACTTTATTCACTGTGAACCAAAATAGTTAGGTTGCCAACTATATAGTGCAAATATGTTTCTTAACCAAATTAAGAAAGTGTCCCATTCTTTTTTATCTTTTCATGAATTATGCTGATACTTCTTAATATGCTTTTCAGACAGACAAATACTTGTAATGCTCAAATAATGCTATCTCAGTGTTTATATTAAGAAACTTACTTTAATTCTAAAAGCTAAACCTGATTAGATCATATCTGCAGTCACTGACAAAAATATGTGCATATTACAAATTTATATTCTTAAAACTCAGTTATCACTCTTTTCTAGATGATATTCTGAGTTTGCCGTCTCATTCTAATTATTACTTAATATATTTCATCATCACTCTTCACCAAAAATAATTCCAGAGAATCAAAAAGAATGGATAGAATTCCAATTATGATGTTATGCCTTGAACCAGTATGGCCAACAAAAAGATGCATTGTCATTTATTTGATACCTGCAGTTTTATAGTGCAGCAACCTACATTAGAATTTCAGCATTCTCTTATTTATGCCACCTCTACAATTTGGGCAGTGACAGAGATGCTATGTTAGCACATCTCTGCCTCACCTGCTAATAAGCTAAGGATTTTATTACCATACCAGTTAATTTCATCTCTCTTGAGAAAACCTTTCTTCTGTCCTGTAAATGATAAGGGCTGTGAAATTCATAAGGAGACTGAAGAAGTCTAATTACAGTAATTAGCATTACTAATTTTATTTCAACTATAGCCTTAAATCAGTGTACAAACAGAAATTTCTAGTTGCAAACATTTAGGATCCAGATTTAAAGAGACAGCGGAAATGAAACTGGGAATTCAGTATGAGCCATTTAAAATGACTTCTGCATGCAAACAAAATAAGACCACAATGCTTTAATGTACAAAATGAAAATAAGCATATGTAATCTACAGGAGCTTCCACTGGCACATACCATTAGATAATTATGGAAATACAAACATTAAAAAGTATTTTTACTTAAAAATAAGAAGAAATATGATAGCTATCTTCATATTACTGAATATCTTCATGTAGAACAGACATGTCAAACACAAGGCCCGGGGGCCAGATGTGGCCCGCGACGTGGTTTCATGTGGCCCATGAAGCCATCCTGGAAACAGTGAGGGAATGGCCCCCGCTGCCTTGGCCCTGGCCCAGGCCGCCCAGGAGCCAATGTACAATTTTGTGGTGGCTATCTATGCTGAAACGAATTCAGTCTTAGCTCCACAAGGCCATCTAGAAACAGCAAGGGACCGGCCCCTGCCGCATTGGTCTCGCCCCCTGGGTGCGCGCTGGGGAGGTGTCACCCTTTGTGAGGAATGAAGAAATGCACCATCGCCTGAAAGTGGCCAGCAAATGGCCTTTGCCTACTTCACATATCCGGTTTGATGGGCTCCGGGGGAGGGATTTTGGCAGCCTCTTCTAGTGGACCATGCCTTGGCGCTTGCCCTGGTCCCACCCCCTTCTTCCAGAGACCCTCAGATCTGTCCCACTCCTGCCCAGGCCCCCACAGGCACCCTTGATGCGAACTATGTAGAGGTAGCCATGCCCACCCAGTAGGCCACACCCACTCCAGCCACGCCCACCCAGTAGGCCGTGCCCACCCTGGCCACACTTACCTGGCCCCCTGAGGACAACTGCAATGCTGATGCGGCCCTCAATGAAATTGAGTTTGACACCCCTGATGTAGAAGATGGAAATATAACATCTATAGTAAACACTATAAAGTAGTAATTAAAGGACAGATACCTGAGCCTGCATTGACTTATTCAGGACAGAATTATAATACCTAAGCCAAAAGGTAACAAGAGAAGATGTTTTAGGACATCTTGACAGATTATACAATGATAAATTTTGAGAGCAAGCAACTAAATTTCATTTTTGATGTGTGCCATTGTGCCCACAGTAAAAAAATGAAAATAAAGGTTATCTAATATCTAATATCTAATCTAATAAATCACTGGGTCCTGATAGTATCGATGTCAATGCTGCAAATACTGTATATTCTCCGAATGGCAGCCCCCAAAGCTGCCAATGGCTGCCATTCAGAGAATATACAGTTGTTAAGTCCTGGGAATAATGGCGCTTGAGACGATTCATCTCCAACAAGTCTTTATTGTTTGCTCCACTCTCGAACAACGACAAAACCCCAGAGGCACGCAAGCCTCTATTTATACTCTCCGATCCCCGGGCAATTCCCCCCAGTCACAAGGTAGTCCTTTCCCGCCTTGCGCATGCGCGCAAG
The DNA here is from genome assembly GCF_001527695.2 of Protobothrops mucrosquamatus. Taxonomy (NCBI): domain Eukaryota; kingdom Metazoa; phylum Chordata; class Lepidosauria; order Squamata; family Viperidae; genus Protobothrops; species Protobothrops mucrosquamatus. Next base: position 208,074 of record NW_015387726.1, on the reverse strand, counting down.
GCCGGCGCCGGTCAGTCTGGTCCTGGGCAGCTTTTGCAAATGCCCGGGACTCTTGCAACTTCCCGCGCCTGCTTCTGCAGGCACGGGACACAACAACAGTATTTGCAGCGTAGACCCTAGACCATTTCAAACAAATGGTTGTCTAATCTCTTCTTTAAAATCTCCAGTATTGGAGCCCTGACAACTTTTGGAGGCAAGTCATTCCACTGACTAATTGTTCTATCTGTCAGGAGATTTCCCCTTAATTCTAGGTTGGTTCTCTCAATTAATTGCCATTTATTGCTTCTTGTACTGCTTCCAGGTACTTTGACCCCCAAAAAAGGTGGGAGGGAAATGCTTAGAATTATATGCATAGCGGAAAAGAAGCCAGTCCTAAGCATTTCCTCCATGTTGTGACAATCTAACTGAAGGTCCCCGATAACATAAATGTAAAACTATTTTTATTAGATTCATATTCTGGCTTTTCTATAGAAGTTTCTGCTTCCAATTTTTCTTTTCAACAACCTCTTCAGAAGACTGGGATGGAAGAAAGTGACTGGCCTTTGCTTCAGTGGCTTGACCACGGATCTTACCTAGCCCTAATACAAAAAGGACAATTGGGAAAGTATACCCAACTGAGCAGGTAGAGAACAAAATTTGGTAGAGGAAAATCAATTAGGATTATGCAGAGACAAATCCTGTGCGTGGATGTGTGTGGGGCAGTTAAATGGATAAATAGATGGACAGAAGTGGCCCCATTGACACTTGAATTTTTAAAAAATGTTTAACAGAATTCCAGTAATTTTCGAGAACTCATTTATTCCTTCCTTTCGTTTTCCTCCTGGTTGTCTAGAGTCTTTGATTCTCATTACTACGTAAAATGATACTTAGGTTTGAGACATTTTCATAACTTAACGATGAGGTTTGTTGAATACAAGATGAAATATCTTTAAACAGAGACCTCTAGGTCTATAACGGAAGGGAATGTCCCAATCCGTTTTCTTGGCGGGAGGGGGAAGTGAAGCATTGAAGAAGTCTTCTATTGTCAAACTCCTAAAACCAAAAGCACATGGTGATTCTTCTAAGCAGATTTCTTCTTGTTCCACACCTATACACAGAATCTTACAAAACTGAAGCACCCTACTATCTACAACAAGCATATATTCTGAAAACTATTAGGGAGGGCTGTCTTCATCCTCTTTCCTTCACACAAACTACCTGAACTCAGCTGCCTCTTACTTCTCTGGAATGCACTCCCTCTCTCCAGGGAATCCAGAGTACATTCCATCACCTCCACAGAGCTTTTGGTTGCTGAAGAATGAAGTCATTCTAGATGCCAAGTTTTATTTTGGGATGGAACTGTTTTTTTTATTTAATGGCACTTATTTATTTCTAAACAGCCAAAATTATGTCTAAAATCAGCAGTGTAAAAATACAATCAATCAGTTAATAAAGGCCATTTTTATATTCTTAAATAAGAATACAACGTTATGAATAATAAATATATTGAAGGTAAAGGTTGTATTTCAGTTTATTGCATAGAGTATCAAATGTACTAGTGTCTATCAGTGCAATAAGCTTCTGACTGTCATGAACCAAATCTGTTCCCTTGAAGTCAAAGTGACTGGAAATGCTTAGAAAGGCAGGCAGCTATATGGATGAGACCTTCCAGAAAGTAATGTTACCTGTTCTGTGTGCAAGGACAACTAGATAGGCAGAGCTCAGAGATTGGAATGAATGAACATGGTGCCAGAGAAAAGGATGCTTTTGTTAGACACTGGGGAACATTTGAAAACAAAATAAATCTCTTCAAGAAACAGGTTTTATTTGAACTGAAATATAACTAGGATATGAGTGTTGTTGTTAGTTGCGAAGTTGTGTCCGACCCATCGCGACCCCATGGACAATGTTCCTCCAGGCCTTCCTGTCCTCTACCATCTTCTGGAGTCCATTTAAGCTCACGCCTACTGCTTCAGTGACTCCATCCAGCCACCTCATTCTCTGTCGTCCCCTTCTTCTATTGCCCTCAATCTTTCCCAGCATTAGGCTCTTCTCCAGTGAGTGCTGGACAGCATCCACTTCAGAAGACTATAGATATTTCAGGAACTACCATAAGATATGGAACTAATGTTGGAAGTGGGATAATAGGTGATAATATATGGCAAGGAGATTAAAGAAACCAAAAAAACTGTGGGAAAAAGGTAATGTCAATAACCTTTGGAAAAACATAAAGCTACTGTATATAGTTCCCAAGTCTGGAAACCTTCAATCAAGAAATTAGAATATGTAGATATAGGAGCCACGATTTACATGATCTGAAGAGAAATCAGGGTTTAAGATGTCTACATACTGATGCCCAATCTATTCCACTTCTGTATGGCCAAAACTTTAGATAAACCAGTTTTCTATCCTTCCCAATTTGCAGGCCTCAATATTCCCATATTGATGCTGATGCTGATGATGCAGTGATCATTTCATGTACTCCAACTGACCTTAACAGATAAAAGTGATAAAAGCTATAATCCAAAACTACAGGGAAAACATGTTGGTCAGTAACCTGACAACATAATAAAAATCCCTTGTCCAAACCTCTTGGTCAGATTCTTTGTGGGGAAGAAGTGGACTGTTACATAAATAGATAGGAAATTGAGAAAGTGCAGGCAAGAAAGCTTGGAGACAGACAGTTATTAGGATAGTTTGCTCATTTATTGTACAATTAATAAATAATAATGATCCAAGTTTTGTTCCTTGGGTTTGGTCCTATTAGTTTTGGCAGATAAACATCTATCAAGAGAGAAAGTCAAAAAGAGTTGCTATTTTGTGGGCTTTGGATTCCTTACTTAAAATTTACCAGGCTAATTAGATTATCCTGCAAAGAATCAAGGATACAGAACTTAGTGCATAGGATATCATAGAATGAGCTTGGGCTAAACATTCTACCTAGAAAACAGCACACTATTTAACAGCATTCACCTTTCCAAGACTATAAAAAAAAATTTAGGTTTAGATATATTGCTCTCCCATCTGCTTTTTCAAAAAGTAAATACTGTAAAATTTTCCTGGAAAAAAGAACTTGCCTGTGTGAATCCAGGGAAATTGAATCAATAAATCACATTTTATTATCCTGCCCTTTTTATATAAGTACTGTGGTTAAAATACATTAGCTTCAGACATAGGATTACCCAGGCAGATTATCTGGATTTTACACTATTCTGTTCTTTTGGGAAGTAAAGTAGAGCATAACTCTCAGGATAGACAACTTCAGGAGTGACCTTTGGGTAACAAGGAGGAAGGGGTATTCATCAGCCTGTTTGATCAAGACCCAGGCTGGACTGCATGGCTGACTGGGTCATCTTATGAGCTGGCAGTGGAGTGATGAGGGCAACAGCAGTTCCGATCAGATGTTCAGCAACATATGGTGCCGGGATGAAGGCACTACCATTCAGGACATCTTCTAGTCCGTTACACTGTCACCGTTACCGTCTCTAGGTTTCACAATATAGGTCACTTAGGTCGACAGGGTCACTCACACCATAACATCACTATCACCCCTTTACTATACCATACACATACCTACTCTTACCTATACGACGGACAGACCTTTATCCCGTATGTATTTTATCTCGTATGTATTTTCGATACGATTCCAAGTGTGATGTGGGCCGTTTGATTTGAGGAAGGGATGGCAAAGGGCAAGGCAAGCTGATACTGTAGGCAAGAACATATGGTGATGATAGACAGAGAGAGAGATTGGGGGAGACTTTCAGGAAAGAAAGTCCTGATGTTTTCATTGGTTGTGTATTCCAGCTCCCCCCCCCCCCCCCCCCACCGCATCTCTGTTCTAATGTTTGGTCACTGGACTCTCAGTGGTCCAGGCTTTGGGTTATTGATACTGAATGCTTCTTATATATCCCATCTTTAATATTTTTACAAATAACTGAAAGCAGCATACCTAATATTCCCTTATTGCTCCAATTTACCCCACAACAACAACTCTGTGAGATGACTTGGGGGAAGATAAAGTGTCTGGCTCAAAGTCACCCAGCTGGCTAATTAAGAAACAAAATGATGTTTTATGTATATAGAATTCTTAGTGCTTCTCTGAAAACAAACTCCTTCTGCAAAATATTGGTACTGCAACATTCACAATGTTTCAATCATTCATATAAGGTTGGCATGTTCCATGGAATCTTATTCCTGTCTAATGTTATCCTATTCTACATTAATATTGTATTGGAAAACTTATTAACATTTACAGATATTCATATACATTCAGAAGAGCATCCTGAATGCTCTCATAGTTGCTAAGAAAGTTGTATTGCAATGCTATTTTTTTTTGTCATCTATCATCCAAGGGATTGAGGTCCTTCCATTTATTGCCATAATGGAACATTGATCTTATCTGCATCAACATATCCCAACATCTTTACTTAACATTTAGACATAATATATTGAAGTATATTTGGCATTAACTTTTATTTGTTACCCAATTTGAAGTTAATTTTTACAATTAATATAGGTATGTGTAGATGTAGACTTTTCCGCACAAATGCGGAAAAGGGAAAGGGAAAGAGAGAAGGGCATGTTTTTTTTTTCCTTTTCTCTCTCTAAAGTGAAATAATATCTATGCATTTTCTCTTTGATTGTATAAATAACATAAACACGGCGGGTCTTTGGAATGTTAATGCTAAATTTAAATATGCATGTTGAATTAACTCTTTCTTACTGCTTATGAGCTTTGAATGTGTACTGAAAGAGCAAACTCAACAGTGCCTATTGTTATTAAAAGATTATCTGAGGGGCTTTTGGCCACATGTGAATACACACAAGACTGTACATGTGGTAATATGGATATAAAGGTAGCAAGATATTTTTTTCTATTTAGAAGGCTAATGGGAATAATTACAACTATTTCTACTACCAATTGAAATTATTTACCACTAAACTAAAGCAGCCCATATAAATTTAATTGATTTCTCATTTGTATATATCCTTTCTTTCAATAAGAAGTCACTCTCTCCTACACAGAAGCATGTAAGCATGCATATAAACATTTCCTTTCTTCCTTCCAATGGAAATAAAAATAGAAAAAAAAACTTATTAGCAATTGTAGCAAGGAGGATGCAGGTTAGTTGCCATCCTATTAAACAATTAAATTCTTACCACCTGTTCTTGAATGAGGAGATGTAATCCTCTGACTTGGAATCTGAAGCCTGAATGATCTGGAAATATGTGATGCTAAGGGCAAAACCCCAGAGTGGATAGAAGATTTTTATTTTAATAAAGGCTACAGAATAAGTTTTGAGAGACAAGGTTAGCTGCTACCAGTAACATGAATCATAAAATCTGCATACCCGCATTAGACATCATTTAGTGAACAAATAGTGTAGAAACGCAAAATATAGGAGCAAAGAGAGCAAACCAGCCCTGAAAATATACAAAAGATCATATTATCTATGGAGATTCTCAGGTCATGGTTGCTGAAGTCAGAGCTGAAGAAGCTTCTTGGATGAGAAGAGAAATGTCTTCAAAGAAAAACAGAAAGTTCAGTTGCCTTTTGAGAAAGCATCTTTGGGATATACAAAAGATCCCTCACTTGTCAGCCTCCTCTTCATACCAACTTTACCATACTGGATTCAGTTCTCCCAAAGCTTTTTAAGTATTGAATCTGAATCCCAGATGCAGTTGGGAAAAAAATTATATCCATTCTCTTCCTTACTGCTTTTAGATTTTCTTGCCCACAAAATTCCTCGGGATAAAGAAACTTCTAGCTCCTCTCCTAAGATTCTCCCCCCATCTCTCTCTGAAAAAATAACAGGAACTCTGAATATTTTATGAGTTCCCAGCAGGTCACAGCTAGAGCCACTACAGATAAAGACAAAGAAAAGAGAAACTCAGTTTATATATTATAGAAGTAATTGAAATTCACTAAACAAGTTTAACCAAGGCTAGACTTTAAATTGTATCCATGCTTTTCAGTTATGATACCTACGCCAACCAATAACTACCTATTTGTTTTCAATAGCATATTTTATTAACAAATATAAAATAACCTTCTTACACCCCACTCCTTCCCAATTTGCAAGTAATAGTTTTAAACAGGGATTTGTTTTCCTATCTAGTAAATACAATAATTGTTAAGCATCCCCTATCATTAATGGCCTAAGTTATCTTAAAACCTAAGGAGATTAAATCACAATACATGTTTTAGTTTATATTCCAATATAAGGTATATCACCCACATCTCTGGCTATTCCCAGGTTTTTCAGTCCGTTAGATTAACAGAATAACAGACTTAGTCCTATACCATCTGCCAGATGGTAATAATTTTAAAAAAAAGAATGTCCGGGATGAGATGAGTCCTCATATTTTGAGCTTTCCTAAGACAACGGGAACTGTACAGTTCATCCGGGGGTGGGGAGAGAGAAGGCAGCCAATAATCCTCTGGGAGATGATAATGACCCTCTGGAGCACTTTCCTATCTGCTACTGTGCAGCAAACAAATCACACACAAATGCAATAGGTTAAAATGCTGTCTATGGAGCAACGGTAGAATGTCAACAGCAGTTTTTCATTCAGTTGTTGTTTCCTGAGAAGTTTCAAGAAATATAATCTCTGCTGGGCCTTCTTAACCAATGCTATAACATGAGCACTCCAGATCAGGTCCTCATTTATGGTAACACCCAGAAACCTAAAGCTTGCCACCCATTCCACACAATCTGATACTATATGGGACATAGTGAGAGTTTGGCAGCTTGGCCAAGGTGAGAGAGGTTGCTAAGTGAAATATGGGTTCTAGCACTCAGCACTAGGCTTAGTAATCCAAGGCACAGCAAGTGACTATTTTTATAAACTAAAGCATCCTCCCAGGACCCCATAGAAAGACTGGGAATCAGGTGCCTTAACAGCTCAGAGCACAAAGCTATGATATGTGAAATTCTCATTTTACATGGCTGCAAGGCAGCTGCTAGAGACAGCTTTAGTTACCCCTCTGCCTGCTATGAACTGAATGGCTGGCTTCATTAACTCTGGCAGGATTTCCTTCTTTCTGCTGAACAATGGGGGATGGGTGGCTAGGCCAGTAATTTACACTAATATAAGGATAACAAAGATATATAAAGAAGATGCAACACAGCACCCTCTTCCTGTAGTATAAACTTAGGTTTGGCAACCATAAAACTATGTTACCTAGAGGCCAATTATATTTCAGCTTTGTTTTTATCTTTCTGGTTCTGAATAAACAACTAACTAGAAGCTGGACGTGGTTAGTATTTCAATACCAGTTTGATTCTATAATATTCATAGTTCCCTTGGCTATGCAGACGGGCTGCCATTAGAGATGTGGCTATGCAAGCTAACAAACTACTCCCATATTTGGGTGTTCCATTCATCTATCTATTGTAGTAAGTTCTGAGTGTGTTTCCAGATGGTAGGTCCAATAAACAGCAGATTCTGAATTCTGGAGGTGATATAGGCCTTTGCCATTTGGCAGTCCAGGCGGCAGACCAGAAATGAGGATCAAAACAATTGGCTTTAGTCAGGGACTTTTAGTAGAGGTACTTGTCAGAGCTGCTACTGCTAGGAAGATCCAAGCCTAATTTGTGGGAATTATCTAGACAAAACACCAGGAGGGAAATTGCCTTTAGATACCCCCTTGCTGGTGGAAGATTTGGCAGTAGACTTACAGTAGCTAAAATAAAAGAGATCTGTGGAGATTTGGCTCTGATAGATAAGACCAACTTCTGTGTTACACAAATTTTACATCTGTAATATGTAGAAATAATTCTGATCATTGCATAGTTACCAATCGTTCATTTCTTTGCATCCAGTCCCGATATACTGTAGCTCAATCTGTTTTTCCATTATTTTGTCCTACTAATTTCAGCTTACAGCAAATTTTCTTGGCCATTTTGCCTGGGGAACACATAGAAAGACATAATATACATGTTTTAGTTGATATTCCAATATAAGATATAGCGGAACATTTTTTTAAAATATCTGTCCAGCTTTGTATCATTATCAGTATTAACCATATATGATTGAAATATGTTTAGTTCAGATAGACAGACAGGTAGATTCATTGTTTTTCAAGACAGATGGCAGAAGGATTTCTTCTCCAGTCAAAAATGAAACCCTTCTTACCCTCCCAGGCAATTCATTGCAGATCTCAGAGTGGCTGTTATGGAAAAGCACAACTGTAATAGCACCAGTAAGTGAAAAATTGCACAACTCTCATATATTAAAAGGTTTCAGGCAATCTTAGATCTCAACATACATAATGATTTTTAACACATTACAACTGTTAATCTATAATGTACATGTAAACTGTATCACATTGTAATCTGCATCTGCATAACCAAACTATCTTCCCTTCTCTTTCCCTCCCCTTTTTTTATCCACATCATCCCAATTTAAATCCTGCATCAGTTTAGCTATTTTGCATCTGATGAAATGAGCTACAACTCACAAAAGATTAAGCCTTTATAATAAAGTTCTGAAACAGTGCTAGATCCTTGGTTCCTTCTATATCAAGTGATTGTAAAATAATGAAATGGTGTACTGGTGGACTTTTTAAAAAGGCCAGGTTTGTTCAGGAAAATAACATATTTGAAAACCAGCAATTTACAAGGCAAGTATAATAGCTATTATGTTATTACAGATTTCCTGGTAAAGGTAGCTCTAGACACCAACAGGGCATTTAAGAAAGGCAGTTTTATTTTAAAGCAGGTTTTTGTACTCACATGAATGAACATTTGGATCCTTTAAGGTTGATTATAAAATGTTCTGTGTCTAGTAAGTTTTGTCTTCAGGAAGGAAAGTAATTGGCAATTGCTTTCTTGGAACAAAAAGCTGGGAGGCACAACAGCAGGTAAATTGTACATTGGGAGAACATTGTAACCTACAACTATCCAGATATCAACTGGGAGACAAACTCTGCGATGAGCGGGAGATCAAACAGATTCCTGACCAATCTAGCCAACAACTTTGTCACCCAAAAAGTGGAGAAGGGAACTAGACGTAAAGCTATATTTGACTTAATCCTTACAAATAGAGAAGAAGTTATAAGGGAATTTAAATTGCCAGAACCTTGGGTGAAAGTGACCACATCATACTGGAATTTAACATGGCAAACCCTAGCAATAGAAACCAATCCAACTTCAAAAGAGCTGACTTTAACAGAGAGAACCTAGGAAAAATCCCATGGATAAAAATCCTAAAGGGGAAAACAATTCAAGAAGCATGGGAAACTCTGAAAAATGCTATCATAAAATTCCAGTCCAGCACAATACCACTGAAAAAGAAAAACAAGAAAGTCAAGAAGAAACCAGCATGGCTGCACAAAGATTTCTCTAACAAAATGAAAGACAAAAAGGACAAATACAAAAAATGGAAAGAGGGGCACATAACTAAGGCCAATTATGAGCAGACATAACTAGTAGCCAGCAAGAGTTTGTTAAAAACAGATCATGCCAAACCAATCTTATCTCATTCTTCAATAAAGTGACTAAACTAGTAGATCAACGAACGCAGTGGATGTAGTATACTTAGATTTCAGTAAGGCATCTGGAAAAGAAGACCACAACACACTCCTTGGTAAGCTAGAAAAAGGTGGAATAGACAACATCTATCCACCAGATGGATCTGTAGCTGGCTGACAAACTGTACTGTCATGGTTCTGACAAATGAAACTCTTTAAAAGAACTTCGAGGCATTGTTTATCTTAAAGAATCTTTTATTCGA